>NW_027016776.1:53761-96996 GCF_036934945.1 Oncorhynchus masou masou
ACCGCCTGGTACAGCAACTGCACCGCCCGCAACCGCAGGGCTCTCCAGATGGTGGTGCGGTCTGCCCAACGCATCACCGGGGACATACTACCTGCCCTTCAGGACATCTACAGCACCCAGTGTCACACGAAGGCCTAGAAGATCATCAAGGACCTAAGCCAGAAGCAGCACACCATTCTTCATCCTAAATTCCCTTTGCCCTCTGTGTCTCATTCACTCAATTGCGTTCCGACTGCTCCCTCCACACATGCCTGCTGAGTGCGTACAGAAGCTCCACTTAGCCCTACAGAAATACATGCCTATAAAAACATATTCAAACTGATGGGATGCACAAGCTACATTCCTCTCCAAATGACGACAGTTTTATTACAGATTCCAAATGGACTGGTTGATTGAAGTAGGAAAACGTGTGTTCAAACAACGAGCTGCAGTTTTGGAATAATTGTGTCCCGTCTATTTTCCGCTACTTTTCGAATTGCTAGTGCCATTTAGAATTGGTTAGCCTAGGCTATAACATAGACAACTTCCACACTGAATATATGCCAAAACATATATATTTTTTTAACTAGGCAAGTCAGTTAAGAACAAATTCTTATTTTCAATGACGGCCTAGGAACAGCCTTGTTCAGGGACAGAACGACAGATTTTTAAAAACCTTTTTCAGCTCGGTGATTTGATTTTGCAACGTTTCGGTTACTAGTCCAACACACTCTAACCACTAGGCCACCCTGCCGTCCCAGTTTGATAAAGACAAAGAGCATATTTTCATCAGAATCATGAAGCATATGCCAACACTTTAAACAGATGTTGTGGCCGTCGTTCATCACCATGCAGTGTTCAATGTGGAATTGTTCATCCATTTTGAAAATGACAAAGAACAGGTAGAATAAACTCAACGGAACATCTGTATATCAAAGAGAAGGGGGTTCGTAACCCTGAAGTAATTCTTTAAACTCAACAAATTGAAGCCCCGTTTTAAAATTATCCCTCTTTGACAATAACTGTTACAGTCACGAGATGCGCATCACTTCGCACGAGCAACATTGTCTGCTAAATTAACAAAACAAGGCTATGCCAAACTTGATGATTGGGTTGGAAACGTGCATAGCCACGCGGTCATGGATGAACAGGGAGTACAGAAGGGGGCTGGAGTACACATCCCTGTGGGGGCCCCACCCTGATGAGGATCACCAAGGCGCAAGTGTTGTTGTCTACCTTCACCACCTGGGGTTGGCCTGTCAGGAAGTAGAGGTCCCAGTGCACAGGGAGGGGTTCAGACCCAGGGCCCTGAGATTAGTTATGAACTTTGAGGGCACTATGGTGTTGAAGGCTGAGCTGTAGAAGATGAACATCATTCTTACAAACATATTGCTCTTATCCAGATGGGATAGGGCAGTGTGCACTGCAGTGGTGACTGCTTCGTCCATGGATCCGTTGGGGCAGTATGCAAATTGTAGTTGGTCTAGGGTGCCGGGTAAGGTGGAGGTGATATGGTCCTTAACTTGCCTCTCAAAGCACTTCATGATGACAGAAGTGAGTTCTACGGGCAATAGTCATTTAGTTCCGTTACCTTTGCTTTCTTGGGTACAGGAACAATGGTGGACATCTTGAAGCAAGTGGGGACAACAGACTATGATAGGGAGCGATTGAATGCTTCCTTAAAGGATCCAGTCAGCTGGTCTGCACAAGCTCTGAGGACGCGGCTTGGGATGCCGTCTGGGCCACAGTCTTTCCACAGAGATGGGGAGTACACAGTCTTTCCACAGAGATCGGGAGTACACAGTCTTTCCACGGAGATCGGGAGTACACCGTCTTTACACGGAGATCGGGAGTACACAGTCTTTCCACGGAGATCGGGAGTACACAGTCTTTCCACGGAGATCGGGAGTACACAGTCTTTCCACAGAGATCGGGAGTACACAGTCTTTCCACAGAGATGGGGAGTACACAGTCTTTCCACGGAGATCGGGAGTACACAGTCTTTCCACAGAGATCGGGAGTACACAGTCTTCGTGATCGACGGGAGCCCAAGCCAAACTTCTCCTCTGGCATCAACGTTTTAGTGGAGCACCCGGGATGAATAGAGCTGCCTCGGGAAGCACAAACAAAGGATCCAGGTCAGGAAGGTCGAATTTCTGGTGAATTAGATCCTGCTGATCTAATGTCTTAATGTTATTTTCGGTTGTAGGAAATAATACTAGAAATGTTCAATGTAAGAAATAACACACACAAAAAAGCTAAATACTGGAAAGCTGGCTTGGAGCTAGAAACAGAGCGAATGTATCTGTTGGCGCCATCTTGTACAACGCCAACATGTGAACACATGCGATTCAACATGGCATTGTCCTCCAGAGTCTCTCTACTTATCCCAGCTAAATCCAGGGCAGCAATGTTTTTGAGAGCTTTAGCAACACTTTGCAGTTGTCCAAAGCTACAACTTTACCTCAAGTCTGCGGTAGCAACGATGATCTATGTACTGATCAGCGAAGATCCCATTGTGTTATAGACTGAAGCGTGTGACATGACAGACCAATCAGGACTCCTATCTTGGCATGTCCAACCATTCTATTATCTCAGCCAATCAC
This sequence comes from Oncorhynchus masou masou, assembly GCF_036934945.1. Classification (NCBI taxonomy): domain Eukaryota; kingdom Metazoa; phylum Chordata; class Actinopteri; order Salmoniformes; family Salmonidae; genus Oncorhynchus; species Oncorhynchus masou. The sequence continues at coordinate 56,347 of NW_027016776.1, forward strand.
GACTAAACAGGAAGGATCCTTTACTTCTCACTGTATAGCTCAATGCTTCTCTGTGGCTGAACTAGTCTCATCAGTTTATTTATTCTTATTTACAGATCCAACAAGTTTATAATTAAGGCGTATGAATGTTCAAATGTTCAAGAAGTCATTTCTGCCCAAATTGTTTATAATAATAGCTTTTTCAGACGACCCTATTGCGAAGTAGGAACTGTCGTCAAATGCCTTAGATCTTGTAACCTGTTACGTGTGTGTATTGTTTCGGACGATGTATTTTAATTGTCAAATCTAAATCCAATCAAATCAGGTGGATCTGGTCCTCAGGACAGGTGTGGCCAGTATGGATGACTTCACGCCCAGTGGAGAGTGGGACATCTTGGCTTTACCCGGGAGACGTACTTTCTCCAGCTCAGAGCCCATCTACGTGGATGTGACCTACGACTTCCTGATCAAAAGGAATGAATATATATAGTGCCATTTTTAAAATCGTATTCTTCAACTGTTTACAATATATTAGTTGTGTTACTTTTTCTAGTCCTTATCATAAGATGTTATTATTTTTTTACAAACGAGGACCACTTTGGAAATACTTGTTTTCATTAATGCTTTCATGTGCTGTCATCTGGAATCATAGGCTCCACAGCTTGTTGAGGTATTATTTGTACCTCAGATAAGATTAAATTAACTTCTGCTCAATTCAATTTATTTCCAGGAAGCCGTTGTTCTACACCATAAATCTGATTATCCCCTGTGTCCTCATCACCTCTCTGGCTGTGTTGGTCTTCTACCTGCCCAGTGACTGTGGAGAGAAGATCAGCCTGTGTGTCTCTGTACTGTTGGCCCTCACTGTGTTCCTGTTGCTGATATCTAAGATCGTACCGCCAACCTCGCTGGACGTGCCCCTGATCGGTAAGCTCTGTGCCAGGGCCAGTATTAACCAAGACTACTGATTTAGTAGGAGTGCTGATCTTGAATCAGTTTGATCTTTTTTTAGATCATAATGAATAAGATTATATTGCTAGTGGGGACCTGATCCTAGATCAGCACTTTTGCTTTGTGCACACAGGTCCTGATATTCACCATGGTGCTGGTGACCTTCTCCATCACCATTATGTGATGGCTCATGCATAAGCTTAGTGTTAAGAAGGGCTGCAAAAATAGTACTTCATTATTATTTTTTTTATCCAATTTATCTGAGAAAATATTATTTGACGGTTGAATGTACAGTGTAAATTAAAAGAAAGGTCAAGTTCAAAATTTTTATTAGGAAAAACAACATTGCATAACGACATTTTTAAATGAGATGCTTCTTCACACTCGTCTCTCTGATCTGCTAGGTAAATACCTGATGTTCACCATGGTTCTCGTAACCTTCTCCATCGTCACCAGTGTGTGTGTTCTGAACGTCCATCACCGTTCCCCCAGCACACACACCATGCCCCACTGGGTTCAAGTTTTGTTCCTGGACTGGCTGCCTGCCCTGCTGTGCATGAGGCACCCCCAGAACAACTCGGCCAGACAGCGTCTCCGTCTGGACCCTGGCGTGGCCTCCTCTCCTTCCTCTTCGCCATTCCTCCTATCTCCTGGGTCCTACTACCTCAGAAAAAGGTAATTATACTATTTCTATCATGTACCATTATTATTATTTATTTTTCTTTCATTTTATTGTGGTTAGGTGATCACCTGAAGATGTAATCAACAGATTATGAATTTACTGTAATGTTTGTACATTTTCTTGAAAATGTGTAAAAAAACAACCTGTAACGGATGGTTCCCTTGACATGTAAAGACAATGTATAATTTATTAATGGAAATTAATTAATTCATGCAGGAGTGTGAGGACACTCTCATATGTAAAGAAAATGTTTCATTTATTAATTAATTAATTCATTCATTCAGGAGTGTGAGGACACAAGAGGGGTTTCTCATATGTAAAGAAAATGTGTAATTTATTAATTAATTTATTCATTCATTCATTCAGGAGTGTGAGGACACAAGAGGGGTTTCTGCCCACGGAGCAACTGTCTGGTCGCCCGTGGTGTCGCAGCTCCAGCTCTGACTTCAGTCACAGTCCTGACCTACAGGAAGCTGTGGATGGGGTGCGATACGTCGCTGACTACATGATTAGAGACGATGACAACAAGACTGTGAGTCAATCTGGTCTTATTTGAATTGTTGTTTTTGTTTGCTGCAAAAATTGGTTTATCGTATCTACCACATCAGAAATGCAGAAAATCAGAACACAATAAGATAGTCACAATGTAAAAATAAGTAAGAGAGATCGAAGGTTGAAAAAGCTACTTTTCTGTCCAACATAAAAACTGAAATCTGTCTGGAAGGACCCTTTTTCTTCTGTCCAGCTGGAGATTGACCTTCAAAGCTCTTCAGTCTTTTGTTTTATGTGTGTAATGTTTTTGGACCCCAGGAAGGAGTAGCTGATGCCTTGGCAACGCCTAATGGGGATCTATAATAAACCCCAGGAAAGAGTAGCTGCTGCCTTGGCAACGCCTAATGGGGATCTATAATAAACCCCAGGAAGAGTAGCTGATGCCTTGGCAACGCCTAATGGGGATTCATAATAAACCCCAGGAAAGAGTAGCTGCTGCCTTGGCAACGCCTAATGGGGATCTATAATAAACCCCAGGAAGAGTAGCTGATGCCTTGGCAACGCCTAATGGGGATTCATAATAAACCCCAGGAAAGAGTAGCTGCTGCCTTGGCAACGCCTAATGGGGATTCATAATAAACCCCAGGAAAGATTAGCTGCTGCCTTGGCAACGCCAAATGGGGATTCATAATAAACCCCAGGAAAGAGTAGCTGATGCCTTGGCAACGCCTAATGGGGATTCATAATAAACCCCAGGAAAGATTAGCTGCTGCCTTGGCAACGCCTAATGGGGATTCATAATAAACCCCAGGAAAGAGTAGCTGCTGCCTTGGCAACGCCTAATGGGGATTCATAATAAACCCCAGGAAAGATTAGCTGCTGCCTTGGCAACGCCTAATGGGGATTCATAATAAACCCCAGGAAAGATTAGCTGCTGCCTTGGCAACGCCTAATGGGGATTCATAATAAACCACAGGAAAGATTAGCTGCTGCCTTGGCAACGCCTAATGGGGATCCCTAATAAATACAAAATAGCTGTGGGCGGAGCTACAGCTCTGATATTAAACTTTCTTCTGCAGCATTTTGTACAGTTGATCATTCTCTCTCTTTTTTCACGTGTTCTGCAATGAATGGATGGATGTGGGTGGGTGTGTGAATGGATGGATGTGGGTGGGTGGGTGGATGTGGGTGGGTGGATGGATGGATGTGGGTGGGTGGATGGATGTGGGTGGGTGGGTGGGTGGGTGGATGTGGGTGGATGGATGGATGGATGTGGGTGGGTGGGTGGGTGGATGTGGGTGGGTGGATGGATGTGGGTGGGTGGGTGGGTGGGTGGATGTGGGTGTGTGAGTGGATGTATGAATGGATGTGTTAGTGGGTGGATAGACGTGGGTGGATGGATGGATGGATGGATGGATGGATGGATGGATGGATGTGGGTGGATGGATGGATGGATGTGGGTGGATGGATGGATGTGTGTGGATGGATGGATGGATGGATGTGGGTGGATGTGTGGGTGGATGGATGGATGTGGATGGATGGATGGATGGATGTGGGTGGATGGATGGATGGATGTGGGTGGATGGATGGATGGATGGATGTGGGTGGATGGATGGATGGATGGAACTATGGATGTGGGTGGATGGATGTGGGTGGGTGGGTGGGTGGATGTGGGTGTGTGAGTGGATGTATGAATGGATGTGTTAGTGGGTGGATAGACGTGGGTGGGTGGATGGATGGATGGATGTGGATGGATGGATGGATGTGGGTGGATGTGGGTGGATGGGTGTGTGGGTGATCATGCTGCTTTACTCCCCCAGACATTTAAGTCTCTTCTCTAGACCATTCTCTCTCTCCTTTTCTGGCCCTGTGTTCTCCAGGTGATTGAGGACTGGAAGTACGTGGCGATGGTATTGGATCGCCTGTTTTTATGGATCTTTGCAGTAGGCTGTATAGCCGGTACTCTTGGGATCTTCCTCCAACCTTTCTTCCAGCATCAGACCATTCCCATCCGGAATCTCAGCAGCCTCACCTCACCAAGGGACGTCATCTTGAAGGATTCCGTTGTTTAAAAATATATATATATTATCCATGTAAAACAAATATTGTCGAGCTTTAAAAGCGGACCCCACCACATGAAATGATCTGAAGGACTTATCATGTCAACTGGCTAATGCCGCTACTATTCTTAGCTACAATTTATTACAATAATGATGAAACAAATGATCCGGGATTCCTGCCGTCGTTATACGGGGGGAGTCAACAGCTCAAGGAAAAGGTGTTTGAGTTAGATAGAGCAGTGTCTGACTGCTGTCGGCTGACGAAGATGCTTTAAATTGACCGTGTTCGGTAAAGAGATGTTTTGTGATGATCGATAGACTTTAACTAACAACATGGTTAACATTATGCATGTCCCCTAAACTAGAAATGAACAACATGGTAACATTATGCATGTCCCCTAAACTAGAAATGAACAACATGGTAACATTATGCATGTCCCCTAAACTAGAAATGAACAACATGGTAACATCATGCATGTCCCCTAAACTAGAAATGAACAACATGGTAACATTATGCATGTCCCCTAAACTAGAAATGAACAACATGGTAACATCATGCATGTCCCTTAAACTAGAAATGAACAACATGGTAATATTATGCATGTCCCCTAAACTAGAAATGAACAACATGGTAACATTATGCATGTCCCCTAAACTAGAAATGAACAACATGGTAACATCATGCATGTCCCCTAAACTAGAAATGAACAACATGGTAACATCATGCATGTCCCCTAAACTAGAAATGAACAACATGGTAACATCATGCATGTCCCCTAAACTAGAAATGAACAACATGGTAACATTATGCATGTCCCCTAAACTAGAAATGAACAACATGGTAAAATGATGAATGTCCCCTAAACTAGAAATGAACAACATGGTAACATTATGCATGTCCCCTAAACTAGAAATGAACAACATGGTAACATTATGCATGTCCCCTAAACTAGAAATGAACAACATAGTAACATCATGCATGTCCCCTAAACTAGAAATGAACAACATGGTAACATTATGCATGTCCCCTAAACTAGAAATGAACAACATGGTAACATCATGCATGTCCCCTAAACTAGAAATGAACAACATGGTAACATCATGAATGTCCTCTAAACTAGAAATGAACAACATGGTAACATCATGCATGTCCCCTAAACTAGAAATGAACAACATGGTAACATCATGCATGTCCCCTAAACTAGAAATGAACAACATGGTAACATTATGCATGTCCCCTAAACTAGAAATGAACAACATGGTAAAATGATGAATGTCCCCTAAACTAGAAATGAACAACATGGTAACATTATGCATGTCCCCTAAACTAGAAATGAACAACATGGTAACATTATGCATGTCCCCTAAACTAGAAATGAACAACATGGTAACATCATGCATGTCCCCTAAACTAGAAATGAACAACATGGTAACATTATGCATGTCCCCTAAACTAGAAATGAACAACATAGTAACATTATGCATGTCCCCTAAACTAGAAATGAACAACATGGTAACATCATGCATGTCCCCTAAACTAGAAATGAACAACATGGTAACATCATGCATGTCCCCTAAACTAGAAATGAACAACATAGTAACATCATGCATGTCCCCTAAACTAGAAATGAACAACATGGTAACATCATGCATGTCCCCTAAACTAGAAATGAACAACATGGTAACATCATGCATGTCCCCTAAACTAGAAATGAACAACATGGTAACATCATGCATGTCCCCTAAACTAGAAATGAACAACATGGTAACATCATGCATGTCCCTTAAACTAGAAATGAACAACATGGTAACATCATGCATGTCCTTTAAACTGAATGTCACAAACTGAGATAATATATGAAGTGTGCTGCCACCCTCTGCCAATGTTATGAATTGAAAGTGAGGTCGTAAAGTAGGCTACTCAACAACAGGCTGAATGGATGATTGGTTTGAACATTCGCAGGTTCCTATTATGAGGCGTGTTGTGATCTCTCAATTTTTAATCCTCTGTGCTCATTTGCCTTGTGGTGACAATATTACATCATCGCAGGTCCAATTTAACTAATGTGCTGCCTGTGTTTATGAAAGAGTGCCGTGGGAGGGGGGGGGGGGCTTTATTCAACACACTTTTCGAGGTCTATCTAATGAAACATAACCTAATGTGAAGGTCTACATATTCATCTCATACTCATACAGTCCCAATTCATTTTATGACATGAGTGGTCTGCGTAGCCTGGAGAAATCCAGTCTGTTTGTGCTAACATTCCACTCCTTGTCATGCAAAACAATGACACAAGAGTACAAGGAGTAGAATGTTAGCACAAAAAAAAAGGTGATGGATTTCAGGCTATGTCCTGTGTGATTTATCAAACAATTTCTTAGGATGCATGAGCAGTAGGATTTGATACATAGCTTGGTTCCAGATCGGTTGGTGCTGCCATGACAACGCCGATGGTGATTGTCAAACCAAACAAACAGACTTGACAAGACGGCACTGTTACGAAACCAACGACTAGCCTGCTGATATTGTTGCACTCGCTTTGTCTAGGGGTCCTAGGCCTAGTAACATGGTCTGTAACCTGAATACATGTCTGCATTTATGAAACCAATCAACGTTTGAGGACCGCTTTGGAGGCACATGTTCCCTGTCTCGACCGCTATGTCGAACTACAAACAGGCCAAACTAAAGATTCCAAACCAACCAACAGCCTCACGTCCACCAAACCAACCAGCAGCCTCACATCCACCAAACCAACCAGCAACCTCACGTCCACCAAACCAACCAACAGCCTCACGTCCACCAAACCAACCAACAGCCTCACGTCCACCAAACCAATCAGCAGCCTCACGTCCACCAAACCAACCAGCAACCTCACGTCCACCAAAACCAATCAGCAGCCTCACGTCCACCAAACCAACCAACAGCCTCACGTCCACCAAACCAATCAGCAGCCTCACGTCAACCAAACCAATCAGCAGCCTCAAGTCCACCAAACCAACCAGCAGCCTCACGTCCATCAAACCAACCAGCAACCTCACGTCCACCAAACCAACCAACAGCCTCACGTCCACCAAACCAACCAACAGCCTCACGTCCACCAAACCAATCAGCAGCCTCACGTCCACCAAACCAACCAGCAACCTCACGTCCACCAAAACCAATCAGCAGCCTCACGTCCACCAAACCAACCAACAGCCTCACGTCCACCAAACCAATCAGCAGCCTCACGTCCACCAAACCAACCAGCAACCTCACGTCCACCAAAACCAATCAGCAGCCTCACGTCCACCAAACCAACCAACAGCCTCACGTCCACCAAACCAATCAGCAGCCTCACATCCACCAAACCAATCAGCAGCCTCAAGTCCACCAAACCAACCAGCAGCCTCATGTCCATCAAACCAACCAGCAGCCTCACATCCACCAAACCAACCAGCAGCCTCACGTCCACCAAACCAACCAGCAACCTCACGTCCACCAAACCAACCAGCAACCTCACGTCCACCAAAACCAATCAGCAGCCTCACGTCCACCAAACCAACCAACAGCCTCACGTCCACCAAACCAACCAGCAGCCTCACGTCCACCAAACCAACCAGCAACCTCACGTCCACCAAACCAACCAGCAACCTCACGTCCACCAAAACCAATCAGCAGCCTCACGTCCACCAAACCAACCAACAGCCTCACGTCCACCAAACCAACCAACAGCCTCACGTCCACCAAACCAATCAGCAGCCTCACGTCCACCAAACCAATCAGCAGCCTCAAGTCCACCAAACCAACCAACAGCCTGACGTCCACCAAACCAACCAACAGCCTCACGTCCACCAAACCGACCAACAGCCTCACGTCCACCAAACCAACCAGCGGCCTCAAGCTCTCCAAGCTGACACTCTGACTGATCAGCGTCATTGGCAAGACTCGTTTGCTGCCACCTGGGGATGGAGTGTGCAAGAGTATCCTGGGTAGTGTGTGTGTGTGTCCTAACACTGACCTTCCCCCCCATTTCATAACTGTAACAACAGATCTGGGACCACCAGACCAGCTGCTCCTCCTATCCGCAACCCATTCTGTGCTTCCTAATGTGATTTTCAGCAGTCAGAATATACTATGGAATGTCTGGTTGCATAACCATAAACCCTCGCCCAGATAACACCTGGGTTCAGATACTATTTGAAATCTTTCAAATACTTTTGAGCGTTTGCTTAAGTCTGCTTGGAATGCCAGATTTGTACCTTTTTCTACCAGTTTCATCCCCACAGCAAAGCTCTATGAAAGCTTATTCACAGCTAAAGTACTTGAAATTATATCAAATTGTATTTGAACCCAGGTCTGACCCAGATGTATCATATGATCTTGCGCAACTATGAGTCTATCTGAACATGACCCAGTATAATCATTTAAAAATATATATATTTTTTTTGTGATATCCAATTGGTAGTTACAGTCTTGTAACATCGCTGCAACTCCCGTACTAACTCGGGAGAGGTAAAGGTCGATAGCCATGCTTCCTCCAAAACACGACCCCGCCAAGAATGAGCCAGTATGAAATTGTGGTCTAGGATAGGACCAGGATGACAGTATATGTTAGCATAGATTAGGTTACCTATTAGTTGAATATTGAACTAACAGCTCAAAAACAAATGTAGAAAAAGGCCCAAATAGAGATTTTTATTATTTGATTCCTATCCTGATGTTATAGAATGTGATCAAAACTATAGCCGATAGCTAGTTAATTAATGGGATTGTATTTTATTAAGGTTTCCAGTGAACGATTCACCATGGGTGAGTGGATATATCAACCAACCCTGATCTCATTGGCTGTACTGCTTGTCACTCTGTCCAATAGTGTCTATAGGGGTAAAATCCTGGTGTACCCATTGGACGGAAGCCACTGGGTCAACATGAGAGTCGTCATGGAAGAGCTTCATTCCAAAGGCCATGACATCACAGTGGTGCAAGTGTCAAACCACTGGTACATTTTTTAAAACAATTTTTATTTCACCTTTATTTAACCAGGTAGGCCAGTTGAGAGTTCTCATTCACAACTGTGACCTGGCCAAGATCAAGCAAAGCAGTGTGACAAAAACAACACAGAGTTACGTATGGGATAAACAAACGTACAGTCAATAACACAATAGAAAAATCTATGTACAGTGTGTGCAAATGTTTTTTAAATGTTTTTATTTAACCTTTATTTAACCAGGAAGGGCTCATTGAGATTAAAAAACTACAAGTAATCTAGTAAAAACCATTGAATTCACAAGAGTATAAAACAACAAATTAAAAACATTGACAGGTCAGGCAATCAGCCTCAAAATCCTTCATCAGTGATTTAAAAACACCAATCTGGACAAGTTCTTCCAGTTTAAATGTATTTTGTAAGGTGTTCCAAGACGATGGCACAGAGTACATAAAAGCCCTTTTACCAAATTCAGTTCGGACATTTGGAACAGTTAGCAGGATAAAGTCCAGCGAAAGAAGAGAGTACCCACCACATTTCTGAACAATAAAATGCACAAATAAAAAGGTAGTAAACCCAAAATGGCTTTGTAAATAAAAGTATACCAGTGACTGAGCCTAGGAGTGACGAGAGAAGGCCAGCCAACCCTGGTATACAAAGTGCAGTGGTGCGTAAGGGTTTTGCAGTTTAAAATAAATCTCAACGTGCCATGGTAAAGAGTGTCAATTGATCTCAAACACTGAGTGGAAACATTCATATATAAAATATCCCCATAGTCTAGTAAAGGCATAAATGTAGCTGATACGAGCCTCCTTCTGGCTTCAAAAGAAAAACAGGCCTTATTCCTAAAATAAAATCCCAATTTCAGCTTCAATTTTTTTGTAAGTTGTTGAAAATGCAATTTAAAAGAGAGGCCGTCATCAATTAAAATGACAAGATATTTAAATGTAGTAAGGTTGGGGAGGTAAGGCAATAAATAGGTCATATTGGCAAAATAATTACAATTTAGCATTAACACTGGAGTGATGGAAGTGCAGATGATGATGTGCAAGTGGAGATACTGGGGTGCAAAAGAGCAACAAACAAAAAAATAGCAATATGGGGATGAGAGTTGGGTGTGCCATTTACAGATGGGCTGTGTACAGGTATTGTACAATGATCTGTAAGCTGCTCTGACAGCTGATGCTTATTAAAGTTAGAGAGGGAGATATAAGTCTCCAGCTTCCGTGATTTTTGCAATTCATTCACGTCATAGGAAGCAGAGAACTGGAAGGAAAGGTGGCCAAAGTAAGTGTTGGCTTTGGGGATGACCAGTGAAATACATAAAGTAGAATTCTCCCCACGACACCTACATCACCATCCTTTAACACTGGTGCCTTCCATTAAAACTTATTTGGTGAATTTATATTAAGTAAACATCCGAAAATCATGCTTCAGTCAAGAACACTTGAAGTGTCCTTTTTCGGGTTTCACAAGAACATGGCTGAAATGATTGCTCGGGGCCTTGAAGACAGCGAGTTGATCCATCCTCTCCAGGATGGAAGTTTTATGGATCCTGGGATTGGTGGAGGGACGATCTTCCTCTGGTATACAATGTCAGATGGACCATCCAAGGTGAAGCTCATTTGGTCATCGCCCCGTCACCTCTGTCCTATACATCCCATTCACACCCACAGTGTTGACAGACAAGATGACATTCCCCCGGAGAGTCACCAACATCATAGCTTACATTCTCGAAACTTAGTGCACACAGAAAGTATTCACCCCCCTTGACTTTTTCCACATTTTGTTGTGCTACAAAGTGGGATCAAAATGGATTTAATTGTAATTAGTTTTACACAAAAACGTTCTAACATTTGGAAATATATATCTTGATCAGATAAGTATTCAACCTCTTGAGTAAAAACATGTTAGAATCACCTTTGGCAGCGATTACAGCTCTGAGTATTTATGGGTACATCTCTAAGAGCTTTCCACACCTGGATTGTACAATATTTGCCCATCATTTTTTTTCAAAATTCTTCAAGCTCTGTCAAATTAGTTTTTGATCATAGCTAGACAACCATTTTTAGGTCTGTAACTGTAACTCAGCACTCAGGAAAATTCGCTGTCTTCTTGGTTAACAACTCCAGTGTATATTTGGCCTTGTGTTGTGCTGAAAAGGTTAATTTGTGGAAAGCAGACTGGACCAGGCTTTCCTCTAGGATTTTGCCTGTGCTTAGCTTCATTCCATACATTTTTTTTATCCTGAAAAACTCCCCAGTCCTTATCAATTACAAGCATACCCATCACGATGAAGCCACCACTATGCTTGGTACTCAATAATGTGTTTAGATTTGCCCCAAACATAACACTTTTGTATTCAGGACAAAAAGTAAATTGCTTCGCCACATTTTTTGCAGTTTTAATTTAGTGCCTTATTGCAAAGAGGATGCATGTTTTGGAATATTTTTATTCTGTTCTTTTCACTCTGTCAATTAGGTTAGTATTGTAGAGTAACTAAAATGTTGTTGATCCATCCTCAGTTTGCTCCTATCACAGCCATTAAACTTTGTAAACATTTCAAAGTCACCATTGGCCTCATGGTAAAATTCATGAGCAGTTTCCTTCCTCTCCGGTAACTGAGTTAGGAAGGACACCTGAATCTTTGTAGTGACTGGGTGTACTGATACATCATCCAAAGTGTAATTGGTAACTTCCATCATGCTCAAAGTGATATTCATTGTTTACCCATCTACCAATAGGTGCCCTTCTTTGTGAGGCACTGGAAAACCTCCCTGTTTTTTATGGTTGAATCTGTGTTTGAAATTCAATGATCGACTGAAGGACCTTACAATTATCTGTATATATTGGGTACAGATATGAAGTAGTTGTTCAAAAATCATGTTAAACACTATTTTTATTTATTTATTTATTTAATTTCACCTTTATTTAACCAGGTAGGCTAGTTGAGAACAAGTTCTCATTTGCAACTGCGACCTGGCCAAGATAAAGCATAGCAGTGTGAACAGACAACACAGAGTTACACATTGAGTAAACAATAAACAAGTCAATAACACAGTAGAAAAAAGGGTCTATATACATTGTGTGCAAAAGGCATGAGGAGGTAGGCAAATAATTACAATTTTGCAGATTAACACTGGAGTGATAAATGATCAGATGGTCATGTACAGGTAGAGATATTGATGTGCAAAAGAGCAGAAAAGTAAATAAATAAAAACAGTATGGGGATGAGGTAGGTGAAAATGGGTGGGCTATTTACCGATAAGACTATGTACAGCTGCAGCGATCAATAAGCTGCTCAGATATCAGATGTTTGAAGTTGATGAGGGAGATAAAAGTCTCCAACTTCAGCGATTTCTGCAATTCGTTCCAGTCACAGGCAGCAGAAAACTGGAAAGAAAGGCGGCCAAATGAGGTGTTGGCTTTAGGGATGATCAGTGAGATACACCTGCTGGAGCGCGTGCTACGGGTGGGTGTTGCCATCGTGACCAGTGAACTGAGATAAGGCGGAGCTTTACCTAGCATGGACTTGTAGATGACCTGGAACCAGTGGGTCTGGCGACAAATATGTAGCGAGGGCCAGCCGACTAGAGCATACAGGTCGCAGTGGTGGGTAGTATAAGGTGCTTTAGTGACAAAACGGATGGCACTGTGATAAACTGCATCCAGTTTGCCGAGTAGAGTGTTGGAAGCTATTTTGTAGATGACGTCGCCGAAGTCGAGGATCGGTAGGATAGTCAGTTTTACTAGGGTAAGTTTGGCGGCGTGAGTGAAGGAGGCTTTGTTGCGGAATAGAAAGCCGATTCTGGATTTGATTTTCGATTGGAGATGTTTGATATGAGTCTGGAAGGAGAGTTTACAGTCTAGCCAGACACCTAGGTACTTATAGATGTGAGTCCATGCAACGCAGAGTGAGTCCATGCAACGTATTATGTGACTTGTTAAGCAAATGTTTACTCCTGAACCTATTTAGGCTTACCCAAGAATGTTTGTACCATGTTTTGTGCTGCTACCATGTTGTGTTGCTACCATGTTGTTGTCATGTTGTGTTGCTACCATGCTGTGTTGTCATGTGTTGCTGCCTTGCTATGTTGTTGTCTTAGGCCTCTCTTGATGTAGTGTTGTGTTGTCTCTGTTGTCGTGATGTGTGTTTTGTCCTATATTTATGTTATTTTTAATTTTTAATCCCAGCCCCCGTCCCCGCAGGAGGCCTTTTGCCTCTTAGTAGGCCGTCATTGTAAACAAGAATTTGTTCTTAACTGACTTGCCAAGTTAAATAAAGGTTAAATAAATTAAATAAATAAATAAAAATAACAACGCGGTTGAATAGTTATTGACCCAAGACATTTAAACTTTTCATTAATTTGTAAAAAAAAATGTAAAAAATAAAACACTTTTATATTATGGGGTATTGTGTGTAGGCCAGTGACAAGCATCTCCAACAACAAAATGTAGAAAATAAAACACTTTGATATTATGAATGGGTGTGAATATTATGAATGGGTGTGAATATTATGAATGGGTGTGAATATTATGAATGGGTGTGAATACCTTCTGAAGGCCCTGTACTCCTTGGCATTTATCACAGAACCTGGTACAAACCTGTGATCCAGCGTTACATCAGCCCTGACGTCGATTACAAACGCCGCCTTCCAGAAAGCAGATTTCTGACTCATGTCGAATATGAGTGGGTTCCTCTTCCACAGGACCTGGAGGACTTTGGTCATGATTTATTTTATTTAACTAGGCAAGTCAGTTAAGAACAAATTCTTATTTTCAATGAGGTTAACTGCCTTGTTCAGGGGCAGAACGACAGATTTTTACCTTGTCAGCTCAGGGATTTGATCTTGCAACCTTTTGAATGCAAGTCAAACACTCTAAACACTAGGCTACCTGCCACCCCCAAGTAAGGATAGAATTGTTAGGGTTCAAATATTCATAGAAAACCATGATTCATACCCATGAAGACGCTAGGGACTTTAGAAAGTCTGCCTTAGAAAGTCATCTGGAGGTATGGATGGATAGATCCTTGAAGGATGAATATATGAATTAATATTTTGGACAAATTGTAAATAAATGTTACCAAACACGGATTATGCCTGGACTAAAAAAAATATTTCAATGGTTATTCTCCATTGAGCTTGCTTTTTGGTTCAGGACCAGGCTTTATCTGTGTCTGGACCCATTGAATTAAAAACAAAAGTCAACATGCATTTTCATTGTGGTTCTGTTGTGACCCTCATGTATACCGGGAAAGCAACCCTCCACCTTGACTAACAACACCTGCCTGGTGAACTCCTTGACTAACAACACCTGCCTGGTGAACTCCTTGACTAACAACACCTGCCTGGTGAACTCCTTGACTAACAACACCTGCCTGGTGAACTCCTTGACTAACAACACCTGCCTGGTGAACTCCTTGACTAACAACACCTGCCTGGTGAACTCCTTGACTAACAACACCTGCCTGGTGAACTCCTTGACTAACAACACCTGCCTGGTGAACTCCTTGACTAACAACACCTGCCTGGTGAACTCCTTGACTAACAACACCTGCCTGGTGAACTCCTTGACTAACAACACCTGCTTGGTGAACTCCTTGAGTAACAACACCTGCCTGGTGAACTCCTTGTGTAACAACACCTGCCTGGTGAACTCCTTGACTAACAACACCTGCCTGGTGAACTCCTTGACTAACAACACCTGCCTGGTGAACTCCTTGTGTAACAACACCTGCCTGGTGAACTCCTTGACTAACAACACCTGCCTGGTGAACTCCTTGACTAACAACACCTGCCTGGTGGACTACGTGTGTAACAACACCCGCCTGGTGAACTCCGTGTGTAACAACACCTGGCTGGTGAACTCCGTGTGTAACAACACCTGCCTGGTGAACTCCTTGAGTAACAACACCTGCCTGGTGAACTCCTTGTGTAACAACACCTGCCTGGTGAACTCCTTGACTAACAACACCCGCCTGGTGAACTCCGTGTGTAACAACACCTGCCTGGTGAACTCCTTGATTAACAACACCTGCCTGGTGAACTCCTTGACTAACAACACCTGCCTGGTGAACTCCTTGGGTAACAACACCTGCCTGGTGAACTCCTTGACTAACAACACCTGCCTGGTGAACTCCTTGACTAACAACACCTGCCTGGTGAACTCCGTGTGTAACAACACCCGCCTGGTGGACTGACTCCTCCAGAAGGACCTCTTGAGACACCCCAAGACCCGGGCCTTCGTAGCTCACTGAGGAACCAACAAATTCCAGGAGGCCATCTCCCATGGCGTCCTCCTTGTCGGCCTCATTCTCGCCTTCGACCCGCCCGACAACCTCTCCAAGGTTTAGGCGGGGAGCAGCTAAGATGGTTGACATCGTCACTATGGACAGAGAAGTGGTTGTCATGCAGAGGTTGCCTAGACTGCACAGAGGCCAAGCCATTAAACCGCTGGACAAGGCAGTGTTTCCGAATTGACTTTGTTAAGAGACATAAAGGAGCTCGTCACCTGAGGAACAAACTCCCGTAAAATGTCCTGGATTGTGTCCCACTTCAGTTGATATGAAAGCAACTCTGATGATGTGGGTGTTGCTCATAACCCTTGCTTGCCTGGCAGACGTAAGATGGGTTTTGCATTTTGTAGGATTAAAGTGAAGTGATTAAGTCATGTTTTGAGATATGAATATATTCATTGATCAATCAGCAAATCATCAATACCATTCATATTTTATCCATAAAATGAATATTTTATCAATATCAAAATATATATTTTCGTATATAATGCGTCATTCTCAATTTTCTTGAACATATGGATTAAAAAAAATTTGAATGCAGTATACTCGAGAGACAGACAGTGACATAGAGGAGGGAAAATGTCATGATGACCTCATTCGTTGTATCAATCATGATTGGCCGAGATTCTGTCACTGTAAATGGAAAGTTATCTTCTGCTGCGAGGATCATTGAAACCCTATGGCTGCTTCAGAAGTAATGGGCCCACGTTTACCCCGAGGATGGAAAGCTTCCTCTTCCTTTGTAAGTTACTTTGTTATTATGTTTTTAGAATAGTATGTAGCCTGGTCCCAGATCTGTTTGTGTTGTCTTGACAACTTATATGGGTCTTTAATAGTTGGAAAGACAAGCACAGATCTGAGATCAGGTCCGATGCGTTTACTACTCCTTATGTTTCTATTAATATTATACCCTAACAATTCTATCCTTACTGGGGCAGGTTGATAACAAACTGCCCCAGTCGACAAAAGGCAGGATGCAGTGTCTATCACTCCAGACATTAGTCCCTGGACTGAGCCAATCAGAAACTGCGTAACGAGGTACTCCCTGACCTTTGACTCCCACAGCACCGGGTCAGTTCCATGCCGGATATTCTGTGCTGGGACCAATGATAACCTGCTAAATCGTCATAATCCATTGAACACAGGGACTAACTCACGCAAAAGTAAAATGGCCTTTGTTACTTTGTACCCTTGTCCTGGTCTGAGAATGTCCACAATGTAACCAAAGCTCAAAACAAGAGGTGACACATTAGACAGCCCAGTAACCAGGGTTGGGGTTAAAACTGGGAGTCGATATTTATGTCCACAGCTCCTGCTGGGTCTCAGAAGTTGTGCCAGATAGCGTGTGTGAGTCCATCTGCTGTTTGGCAAAGAGAGGTACAGACGTCATCTAATTGAATAAACACATAATTTGTACCGATGTTTGTAAAAGCTCCTATTTGATTGTTGAGTATAAATGATAGCTGGGCTATTTGATGTCAACGCAACCTGACCAAATCTATCAAAAAAAAATCGGAAAAAATGATTTTATTAGTTGCTATAACTAACTTACATACAAACGTGACCATACCTTAACACATTTTAATATTTACAAAAATTGGGACACATTTTGACACCTTCAGAGAACATTTCTAAAGCGCAGATAGACCTACAAAAATACCCCCCTTTGCTACAATAAAAAACTGTTCATCAGAAAAGTATAATTTCCAAACGTATAACATTCATGTCCAGTTTGCAGGAAAGGTAAAAGAAGAAGGCTACAGGCCAAAACATGTTGCTTTTAACAAGAACGAGCATTTCTATCGCCAAGAGTTGGCGAATTTCCTCCTCTCCTCCAGTTTGCACCTCTGTTCATGCACCTTGGTTGGAGAGGGAGGTACCGGCAGTGTTCCCTTCCCTTTAGAAGTTGCTGGAGAAACAAGGTCTTGCTGTCTTGAGGCATTTGTAGAGAAAACATTATGAATTCTCTTCCGCTTAGCTTCAAAAAACAGGTTTTGGCTTAATGATGTTGTCCAAGTCATGTCATCTCATACATCTCGTAAGTGTTGTTGACTTCCTGCAGTTCCTCTTCCTGCTGGCAGCTCTCTCTGATCACGTACACTATGAGTCCCACACAGATGAATATCAACAGAGCAATACCAATAACCTAGAAGGAGAAGAAGACTTCATTAGAAGAAAATACATCTTGTGGATGTAGTGGACATGAGTCGGTCAGGGGGACTCCCGAGTGGCGCAGCGGTCTAAGGCACTGCATCTCAGTGCTAGAGGTGTCACTACAGACACCCTGGTTTGAATCCAGGCTGTATCACAACTAGCCGTAATTGGGAGTCCCATAGGGTGGTGCACAATTGTCCCAGCGTTGCCAGGGTAGGCCGTCATTGTAAATATGAATTTGTTCTTTACTGACTTCCCTAGTTCATTTTTTATTTATTTTTATGGTCACGTGTTGAGGTAACTCTGCCTGCGAACTTCAAAACCAGTGTCTGCCCAGTGCCCAATAGTGAATTTCCTATTGGTCTAAGACGTTGGTTGCTCCCGTGGGAGACCTGGGTTTGTATCCCGTGTGCTACTTGGAAAACAGAAATGTGTTTTTCTTGATTACAAGTCAACCCCCCCAGGAAAACCAAGACACACCTACAGATGGGATGAAAGCACAGGGTCAACCGCAATGCTTCGACCCTGGAGCAATGCCTAAGTGCATTGCTCATGGGCACAATGTCAGGAAACAATATGTAGGAAATGTTTCCCGTTGGACCTGGGAATCGAACCGGCGAGCCTCCAGTTGTCTGGCCCACCTCTATGCTACCTACCACCCCACATGTACAAGGGTCAATGAAGAATAAGCCTGTTCAGTATAGACACACATGACAACAACAAAAAAGATATATTCATCATAAACATTTTTTTTTTATAGTTTATGATATACTTTACTTTTCTTAATGGCACAGACACCAACAATAAAAATCAGGGGCCGGTTTACCAGACCCAGATTAAGCATAGTCCTGGACTAAAAATCCTTGTCATTGAAACATTTCTATTGATAGTGTGTTTTCGTCCAGGACAAGGCATAATTTTAATCCGGGAAACTGATCCCAGTGTGTTTTCCTCACCTGAGACTCCACAAATAATTCCTGAGAGTGCACCATGAGATCCTGCAGCGTGCCATCGTCGTGTGGCGGCTCACACCACTTCTGAGGAGCCGCCTTGTCAACAATCACAAACCTGCCGTTCCAGTCTGTTAGCGCGCACGCAAAGTACTGTCCATCCAGGAAGAGCAGGATCAGCCAGACGATGGGCGGAACCAGGCTGGAGATGGACACTGTCCTGGGGCAGCCGCTCAGGTCGTACCTGCAGTCCTGGATGATTAGCATCAGCATGAAGGCCATGATAGCTGGAATGACGAAGAAGGCGGAAGAAAACAGCCCGTTCCATTTGGGGTCGCACGGACACTCGAACTCCAGCTCAACCAGCTTCTCCAAGCCCATCAGGATGAAGCCGAAAGCCACGTTGGAGACCAAGGGGCTGTTGCCGAATTCACTCTTCAGTCGGGAGAGCCATTGTTGCCTCCTTTCCATACTAGATGACACTACATAAAGTGTGAACAGAGACTGAGAAGTCTGAGAGAGGAGAGCGGTGGTAGAATATGCAGACATGCAGGAGCTCCAGTGATGCATGATGGTTAACACTGGTTTTGTGGGAAGGCTTTGCCCTCGAGGCACAGAATACACATTTCTGGTCTCGTTGGTTGACATCAAAGGAAGGCGTAGCCGCTGTGTCTGGGTTTATACAACCCATTGGCCCTGTGGGGCTGACAGACATGGTGTCCAGGGAGATGACCCCTCCCCTCAGACCCCGAGAGAGGGTGGGTGCTATAGAGTGGAGGGAAAGTTTATGTCACGGGAATGTGATGTCTCTACAGGTTTAGGATCTTAATTTGCCTAGTTTCTCACAGCAGGAAACTAATCCTGCAGCAATAGGAAATTTTTATTATTGTGTGGATTATAATTAATGGATATTTTTGCATCGGTTGATACATTTTTAGTTAGGGCAAATTAAGTCTGACATTTTTAAGTGGAAGCCTTTTTAAACTTTGAATAAAATCCACGTTTGCATTTCCTGCTGAGCACGACATCTCCTGCAACAACAAGGTGATCAAATTAAGATCCTACACCTGTATATTGTATGCAGATGTGAATCCGGAATGTTCTATGCATATGGTATTATATATGTGGAGGGTTGACATTTAAATATGTAATATATATTGTGGAGGGACGCATACAGTGCTTAGTGAAAGTCTACACACCCCTTGCACAGTCTTCATATTTTGCTGCCTTAAAAGAAAATCTAAACATTTTATAAAATTAGATTTCTTTCCTACCAATGTGCACAACCTATTCCACATTTCTAAACTGAAGGTAAAATTTGAAATCATTTTCCAAGTTAATTAAAAATTTAAAACAAAAGCACCTTTGGCAGCCATTACAGCTGTGAATCATTGTGAATTAGATTCTATCAACTTTGCACAACTCTTGGCCACATTTATCCATTGTGCTTGTCAAAATTGCTCAGCTCAAGCTCAGTAAATTTGGTTGGGAGTCATTGATAAACAGCAATATTCAAATCTTTGCAAAAACGCAGTTAAGTAACACGTTAAATTTAAAAAAGATTCAAACTACAGGGTTGGGTCAAATCCAATAAAAATGAATACAAAGTGAAATCCTCTATATGTTCAAGTATTTTGGTGGCAGCATCATGTTATCTTGCAATATTGTGGTGGCTGCATCATGTTATGGGTATGCTTGTCACCGGCAGGGACTTGGGAGTGTGTCAGGATCAAAAGAAATATGAAAGGAGCAAAGCCCAGGTAAAATGGCAGAGTTTCCTCTAAGTGTTCTGAATACCTATCTCTGAGTTAGAGTTGCGTTTGTAAGTGGTACAATAACAGAAATTGTAATGCCATAAACACTTGTAGTGAGTTGTGTGTAGTGGGTTGTACAGTAGGTTATGTAGTGGGTTATGTAGTAGGTTATGTAGTGGGTTACATAGTGGGTTGTGTAGTAGGTTATGTAGTGGGTTTTATAGTGGGTTGTGCAGTAGGTTATGTAGTGGGTTTTATAGTAGGTTGTGTAGTAGGTTATGTAGTGGGTTTTATTGTGTTTTGTGCAGTAGGTTATGTAGTGGGTTTTATAGTAGGTTGTGTAGTGGGTTGTATAGTAAGTTATGTAGTGGGTTTTATAGTAGATTATGTAGTGGGTTTTATAGTAGGTTGTGTCGTGGGTTGTATAGTAAGTTATGTAGTAGGTTATGTAATGGGTTTTATAGTAGGTTATGTAGTGGGTTTTATAGTAGGTTGTGTAGTGGGTTGTATAGTAAGTTATGTAGTGGGTTATGTAGTAGGTTATGGAGTGGGTTACATAGTGGGTTGTGTAGTAGGTTATGTAGTGGGTTTTATTGTGTTTTGTGCAGTAGGTTATGTAGTGGGTTTTATAGTAGGTTGTGTAGTGGGTTGTATAGTAAGTTATGTAGTGGGTTTTATAGTAGGTTGTGTAGTGAGTTTTATAGTAGGTTGTGTAGTGGGTTGTATAGTAAGTTATGTAGTGGGTTTTATAGTAGGTTGTGTAGTGAGTTGTACAGTAGGTTGTGTAGTGGGTTGTATAGTAAGTTATGTAGTAGGTTGTGTCGTGGGTTGTATAGTAAGTTATGTAGTAGGTTATGTAATGGGTTTTATAGTAGGTTATGTAGTGGGTTTTATAGTAGGTTGTGTAGTGGGTTGTATAGTAAGTTATGTAGTGGGTTATGTAGTAGGTTATGGAGTGGGTTACATAGTGGGTTGTGTAGTAGGTTATGTAGTGGGTTTTATTGTGTTTTGTGCAGTAGGTTATGTAGTGGGTTTTATAGTAGGTTGTGTAGTGGGTTGTATAGTAAGTTATGTAGTGGGTTTTATAGTAGGTTGTGTAGTGAGTTTTATAGTAGGTTGTGTAGTGGGTTGTATAGTAAGTTATGTAGTGGGTTTTATAGTAGGTTGTGTAGTGAGTTGTACAGTAGGTTGTGTAGTGGGTTGTATAGTAAGTTATGTAGTGGGTTTTATAGTAGGTTGTGTAGTGGGTTGTACAGTAGGTTATGTAGTGGGTTGTATAGTAAGTTATGTAGTAGGTTGTGTAGTGGGTTGTATAGTAAGTTATGTAGTAGGTTATGTAGTGGGTTTTATAGTAGATTATGTAGTGGGTTTTATAGTAGGTTGTGTAGTGGGTTGTATAGTAAGTTATGTATTGGGTTTTATAGTAGGTTGTGTAGTGGGTTGTACAGTAGCTTGTGTAGTGGGTTGTACAATAGGTTGTGTAGTGGGCTGTATAGTAAGTTATGTAGTGGGTTTTATAGTAGGTTGTGTAGTGGGTTGTATAGTAAGTTATTTAGTAGGTTGTGTAGTGGGTTTTATAGTAGGTTGTGTAGTGGGTTTTATAGTAGGTTATGTAGTGGGTTTTATAGTAGGTTGTGTAGTGGGTTGTATAGTAAGTTATGTAGTGGGTTTTGTAGTAGGTTGTGTAGTAGGTTATGTAGTGGGTTTTATAGTAGGTTGTGTAGTGGGTTGTGTGTAGTATAGTAAGTTATGTAGTAGGTTATGTAGTGGGTTTTATAGTAGGTTGTGTAGTGGGTTATGTAGTAGGTTGTGTAGTGGGTTTTATAGTAGGTTGTGTAGTGGGTTTTATAGTAGGTTATGTAGTGGGTTTTATAGTAGGTTGTGTAGTGGGTTGTATAGTAAGTTATGTAGTGGGTTTTGTAGTAGGTTGTGTAGTGGGTTGTGTAGTAGGTTATGTAGTGGGTTTTATAGTAGGTTGTGTAGTGGGTTGTGTGTAGTATAGTAAGTTATGTAGTAGGTTATGTAGTGGGTTTTATAGTAGGTTGTGTGGTGGGTTGTGTAGTGGGTTATGTAGTGGGTTGTGTAGTAGGTTATGTAGTGGGTTGTGTAGCGGGTTATGTAGTAGGTTATGTAGTGGGCTGTGTAGTGGGTTATGTAGTAGGTTATGTAGTGGGTTTTATAGTAGGTTGTGTAGTGTGTTGTGTGTAGTGGGTTGTATAGTAAGTTATGTAGTGGGGTGTGTAGTGGGTTGTATAGTAAGTTATGTAGTGGGTTGTGTGTAGTGTTGTGTAGTGAGTTGTGTAGATCGGTAGGGGGAAGAAACTAAAGTATTTGAGATGTAGTTTTAAGGACTGTGCAAAGGGTGTGTACTTTTACTCGCAACAGTAAAGTCCCATAAGATATGATGTGTATCGTATTGATCTAAAACGTTATTCAAGGAACGCTATCTGAAAAGATGCTTTAAATGTTAAAAAAGAAGACAAATGTCATTTAAAGGAATCTCTATAGTAGACCACAGCCATATCGAAATTGTATATATTTAATACAATGTGTATACATTAGTAATTACCATAACATTAAAATAAGTTTTTATTAGATCCATAAAAAAAACTATATCTGGACAAGTATATACAGTAGTATTGTATATATTATGGATCCCCATTAGCTGCTGCCAAGGCAGACCATAACATACCAAGGCAGACCATAACATACCAAGGCAGACCATAACATACCAAGGCACACCATAACATACCAAGGCAGACCATAACATACCAAGGCAGCAGCTACTCTTTCTACTCTTCGTTGTGTTGTGTTTATCACTGATTGTCTAATATAGCATCCATGATTTGTATCATTGTTTGGAGAGTCTATTTTGTTCATATGTAAAAAAAAAAAAAAAAAAAAAAAAAATGACTAGTTGATTTGGTAGATCTATTTCCGTTGTATTTTTTGCGATGCTACTCGTTGCGATAAACCTCAGATTCCAATGAGAACAAGTGGTTTTTTTTTGTGTTTAAAAAAACACAACATCAGAGGTATTATTTATCATACACTGTCAGCAGGGCGGCAGGTAGCGTCGTCGTGGTCAGAGCGTTGGGCCAGTAAGCAAAAGGTTGCTGGATTGAATCCCTGAGCTGACAAGGTTTAAATTTTGTTGTTCTGCGCCTGAACAAGGCAGTTAACACACTGTTCCCCGGTAGGCCGTTATTGTAAATAAGAATTTGTTAACTGTTCTTTGTCGGGGTCATCTACAGCAGCGGTGTAAAGTATTTAAGTAAAAAGTTTTTTTGGGGTATCTGTACTTTACTATTGACATTTTTGACAACTTTTACTTTTAATTCACTACATTCCTAAAGAAAGGAACGTATTTTTTACTCCATACGTTTTCCCTGACACCCAAAAGTACTCGTTACAATTTGACAGGAAAATGGTCCAATGGTCACGCACTTTGTCAAGAGAACATCTCTGGTCATCCCGAGTCCCTCTTATCTGGTGGACTCACTAAACACAAATGCTTTGTTTGTAAATGAATGTCTGAGTGTTGGAGTGTGCTCCTGGCTTTTTAATTTTTACTCAAGTTTAATACTTGACTTTTTTGTCTCCACCACTGATCTACAGTATCTGTACATTAGGTGGCAGCAGAACTGCACTGTTCTAGGAACTCTCGGACAACATTCAGACTACAAATTGGTTCTTTCTTTTTGCTGGTTTACCTGACATATGGGGTAGCAATGAATTGATTCATGCTTGTACTGTATACATATGAACCACATGTGTGTGGAAAGTTTTCTGTCATTGCCTTTCAACTTGACCTTTGTATGATCTTGCAATTAATTGTAGGCCTAATTCTTTCAGGGATGGTCTAAAAAGCAATGGAAGGTGTTATGTAAAGTTAACATGAAGGGTTTACAGTAGGCCTAGTGTTTATCATTTAGCCTAGGAGAGAGAAATGTTTTGGTCATTCAGACACAAGATAAGATCAATCATTTCCAGAATGATTGCCACCATGTACTAATGCTGTTGGACGGCTGAGTTGACAGTGAAATTGGATTAAAAGTCCCAGTAAAGCCTGACTGCAAACCGAGGTCAGGGCTTAGCCAGGTGTCTGTGTGTCCGTTTCAGACTGTGATGGGGTCATCTTGACAAGTCAATCGTTCAAATAGGCAATTTATAACGGGTTGTAGTCTTAACATCTGGAACATAATAAGGCACAATTGCCTTATTTTTTTAAAAGTTCAACCAAGTGTTTCTTGCACTGATTTCTAGAACCTCTGTCCAACTTTCATCACTCAAACTCTCCAGTCGCATTTAGTTATGCACAAGCCAAACGGGATTTATTTACAATTATAAACTGGGTGGTTCGAGCCCTGAATGCTGATTGGCTAACAGCCGTATACCACGGGTATCACAATTTTTTTTACTGCTCTAATTACGTTGGTAAACCGTTTATAATAGCAATAAGTCACCTTAGGGGTTTGTGATAGGCACTCTAAGAACAGCCCTTTGCCAAGGTATATTGGCCATTTACCACACCTCCTTGGGCCTTATTGTTTAATCATAGCAGTCAAACGAGTTAAATCGACATCCATTAATGGAAAATTATCTGGCGAGTGTAGTTTATTCAAATTAGTTTATTAAGTCACGCTAGCCCGCAATAATTATTATTTTGAAGGAAAACCGAATTTTGATCATTACATCGTTAGTTACGTAGATATTCCTTCTTAATTCTCTCGGTAATGTTATGAAAATAGGGTTTATTGGATAAATGTGGCAACTCCCTCTTGCTGCGAACCCCCCCCCCCCCCCCCCACACACATTTTTGAACTAGCAAACCCGCCGGCATAACATGAGCAGTTAGCACTGACCGAGCTGTGAAACACAGCTTCAGCTTGATCACCAAATTAATTGGGAAATAAATGAAACCATCACCAGCTAGCTAACAATCTATTTTAGTTTCACTGTCCGATCATTCAAAAAAGGGGGGCAAACGAATAGGTTTTTTTTCTTCACCTTTCCACAAACGGTCTGGTATTGACTACTGCATGGCCAGTGTGAGTTAGCATGCTAGCCAGCCAGCTTGCTCGACTTGCGTCAGTTGCTATTCTTCTAAATGCGGTGGTCACTGGATAAACTAACTATGAGTTGGAAAATATTTAGCTGAAAACGAACTGGTAACTAGTTGTTGCCCATGGTGGAATAATAACTAGCTAACCCGCTGGCTCCGGAAGCCTACAGTATGTCCCCTGGCATGTCGAGCGAGTTGAGTTTCATAAGAAAATGCCTGATATGAATCAAACACCGTAGCATGCCCTCCTCGGCGGGATTGTCAGATTCCTATTTCAATTGTTACTAATAATAACTGATTGAAGTTGGTGGTTACTACTGGTTTCAGATCCAAGGCGAGAGAAATTGTCCGCCATGTTGTATGTTTTGGTAAGGGCTCAGAGTGACTTCATGCACTCAAGAAGACTCAACCAATCATCCGACGGGTTCTATGTCAAGACTCATGGATATTCATGAGTTTTCCCCCTTCCTTCCTTCCTTCCTTCCTTCCTTCCTTCCTTCCTTCCTTCCTTCCTTCCTTCCTTCCTTCCTTCCTTCCTTCCTTCCTTCCTTCCTTCCTTCCTTCCTTCCTTCCTTCCTTCCTTCCTTCCTTCCTCACCTTCACTCTATCCATCCTTCCTTCTTGCCTTCTCTCCATCCTTCCTTCCTACGGCAGGTAATTTGGCACATTGTAGACGGCTAATATTTATGTATGAATTGTATGTGGGCAGCCCACAATATGTGATCTCGCGGGATTTGTCATGGTGGGTGAGAAATGTAGTTGCTTAGCACAAACCATGATTAAACTGTTCCACCTGGGATCTCTCTAGCCCCCTATTGCAGTTGAAATGTAAAATGGTAAGGGTTATTGTTAAGGCTAGGGTAAGAGCAGGGGTTAAGGTTAGGCACTGACCATTTTATCACTGCGCACCAGGCACTGCACAAGTGGCGTGAGCGAGCGCGCCGCTGATTTTGCGTGACCTGATTGGAGAATTAGACGGGGCCGCTCTTCCATCAGCTCCGTATCTACCCGGTAACCCGGTCCACTCACACAATCATTCAGACCACCCCACCACACCCAATTTCCCCGCTACCGGCATCTACAATCGTCCACCCGAGTCGATGCTAGCTGGAAAAAGAAGAGCAGAAAAGATGTCGGTCTCGGTGGCGTTCATTGGAGTGCTGATGCTTCATTTGGTCTCCTCACAGAACGGTAAGAATGTGAAGTGCACGCCTGCCTGCCTGCGGATTGATAGAAATACCGGGACATCATGGCTTCATGCGGGTTTTTGACTGGAGACAAAATGATTAAGCTTTAAAATCATATCGTTGCTCGGGATTGTAATTTTGTGCGTCAAATCATTGCAGTGAATATTGACTTATATTATCCACATGATTTTCAGTGCATAGTAGAAAATAGAACCCCTCTTATATCTTTTATTTAATTATTTATGTTCATACCCAGTCAATGCAGTGAATAGAATAACAGAATAAAGGCTTTAAATGTAATGAAATTAGAACGGAATAATATCTCCCATGCGAGCCATTTGTTATAAACGGTCAATAAACCATATCTTTGATGGTTTCCGTTATTAATATAAACACTACTACTTTAAAATTAAACATCCAGATAAACATTTAGACTAGTTAATCTATGTCCACAAAATACATTTCTGTAGTTTGTACGTTAAATCTTTATGACTGTTAAATCGTCATTAGAATGTGAAGGGGACTTGAACGTGATCGGAGGGGCCGTTGGTTGGTTTATAACAAGGACAAATACGTACAGAAGGTTAAAGGAGAGGGACAGGATTCAGAAATCATCATGCACAGTAAAGTAAGCTGTGATATCATCGACCATCCATAGTCTATGTCCTACCAGCCCCCCCCAAACAAAACAAAACAAAACGTTCTTCCTCCTTGTCATTTCAAATAACAAGTAGGCTACATTAATAGTGCATTCACTTGCGACTGGTCAGGTCATGGTACATCACTAGTGGCGGTAGGTGCTGTTTAAGATGAGGGAGGACAATCATTTTTTTAATGAGCATGGCCTTGTTTCTATTACAGCATATTGGATGACTGCTATTCACATTCCTTTCACCCAGTTCAATGTAACATGGATAGGTTTGGTCTACTCCATGATACTGTTCCCTATACCCATCATGGGGGGTTAGCCAGCGAGCCATAGCCAGCTAGCTAACATATCATCCCTCTGTTTGAGCCAGGTATTTGAGTAGGCCAGACTCGGTGCCGGAACAGATCAGTTGGTTGGACCCGATGGCCCCGTAGACGGGCCCTGTTGTTTCACTGGAACTCAAATCAAATCAAATTTTATTTGTCACATACACATGGTTAGCAGTTGTTAATGCGAGTGTAGCGAAATGCTTGGCCAACTCCTATATGTGCACACACTTGCGCGTTCACCTTTTGTTGTCTGTTTAGGGAAGCTTACAGTTTATCCTACCATTTCTACCTATCCGTGTGCCAGTTATGATTATTTTTATATGTACATTTTCGTGGTACAGTTTCATTTCAATAATAACGTTTTTGGGTTTCTCAAAATCATTGTCGTGTGGTTAATACTTAGAATCTGAAGTAAAATGATAAAAAATTTACAATTTAAAATGAACTACGGTGAGAGTAGTAGCCTCTGTCATACAGGCAGATTGATACTCTGTGATCCATTGGCGGCTAAAGACACGAGAGCATAGAACTCAAAGATAGCCTACAGGCCAATGAAGCAGTAGACCTATAATTCCCATAGAACTCAAAGATAGCCTACAGGCCAATGAAGCAGTAGACCTATAATTCCCATAGAACTCAGAGATAGCCTATAGGCCAATGAAGCAGTATACCTATAATTCACATAGAACTCAAAGATAGCCTACAGGCCAATGAAGCAGTAGACCTATAATTCCCATAGAACTCAGAGATAGCCTACAGGCCAATGAAGCAGTAGACCTATAATTCCCATAGAACTCAAAGATAGCCTATAGGCCAATGAAGCAGTAGACCTATAATTCCCATAGAACTCAAAGATAGCCTATAGGCCAATGAAGCAGTAGACCTATAATTCCCATAGAACTCAAAGATAGCCTACAGGCCAATGAAGCAGTAGACCTATAATTCCCATAGAACTCAGAGATAGCCTACAGGCCAATGAAGCAGTAGACCTATAATTCCCATAGAACTCAGAGATAGCCTGTAGGCCAATGAAGCAGTAGACCTATAATTCCCATAGAACTCAAAGATAGCCTATAGGCCAATGAAGCAGTAGACCTATAATTCCCATAGAACTCAAAGATAGCCTACAGGCCAATGAAGCAGGGGACCTATAATTTCCATCATCAACTAAGTAAGATACCATACAACTGAGAAATAAAATAGTAGAAAACAGTTATTTCAATCAAATTAATCTCTTTTCTCCGTCTGTCTGCCTCCCTTTTTTAAAATCTGTCTTGACTTGAGCTATTGCTAGTGAAGTTCAACATTGTATTGAATCATCACAGGGTCTGCATGGAAACTGTGGCTCAAACTTGCAACATTGTAGCAACTAGCCTATTCCAGGCCCTAGAAGTTTCCTGCGCTGGGTATATGGGTTCATGATATTTTGCTCTTTCACACTGAGGCTTAGTGATTTTTTTGAGGCCGGGAGTGTTGGAAAGATAATACATTTTTTTAAATACTGAGGAATTATCATTCGCAATGGAGTTTTACAAAAAAAAAAAAAAGACTTTGTTGACTCGTGCGAGGCGATGAAAAAACAAGTGGTGTAAGTGGGGAGTTAAGAGTTAAACGGAAAAAAGATGTTGACAAAATGGGCACTTACATATTTATGCATTCTGGAGACACACCATACCCCCCCCCCCCATTCTGAGACACACCACACCCCCCCCCCATTCTGGAGGCACACCATACCCCCCCATTCTGGAGACACACCATACCCCCCCATTCTGGAGACACACCATACCCCCCCCATTCTGGAGACACACCATACCCCCCCCCCCCATTCTGGAGACACACCATACCCCTCCCCCCATTCTGGAGACACACCATACCCCCCCCATTCTGGAGACACACCATACCCCTCCCCCATTCTGGAGACACACCATACCCCCCCCCATTCTGGAGACACACCATACCCCCCCCATTCTGGAGACACACCATACCCCCCCCCCATTCTGGAGACACACCATACCCCCCCACCCCGTTCTTGATGCAACATTTTTAAATATTCTTAAGACACTTTTATCTTCACACATATTTTTGACGCTTTTCACCGACAGCTGCAACTCAATCAGCTAGACGTGTTCCCACGCTCACTGCCCAAATTGCCGGCTTCCCAAACACACTTTGATTTGAAACAATCCACAGCAATTGTTTGTTTGTTTGTTAAAGAAGCTAATGATCCTCATTAAGTCATGCTCCCTCGTGAAGTATTTAGATTTATTTTTTGTTGGCAGGAATGATTTATATAATTTTGGCGAAGCATCAATATACTTTAGGGTAATCCAGCATCCTAACAGTGCACTGTGCCCCCAACAACTTTCCTTTCCAATTCACTAGAGGCTGAAACCAGAGATCTGTATATAATGATGAGATATTCATCTCTTCACCCTAAAAATCTGCATTCCAAAGGCAGGAAGGCAGGTGAAAAGCTTAGGTCTGCTTATTATTCCCATAGAAACGTACTGGTTTTACACTGGACAGATTTTGGCGAGAGTCAGACCTCTCGCTTCACCTCTTCCTCTTTGCTGAAACTACCGGGCATTCGGCAAGTATTCAGACCCCTTGACTTTTTCCAGTCAGAGTAGCTCCACCAGTCCATTTTGCTGCATGTGTCTATTTATAGACTTGAGATGCAGCAGGACAGCACTGGGACAGGTGCCCCCCCCACTATGGCTTTATTAATGTCGTCCCCTATCCTTGAAAAGAAGAGTGGATTGGTTAACTCTTTACAGAGAGAGAGATACGCACAACAAGGCACTGTGGAATGGATTTGATTTCATTCTCAATGGAGTCATACTTTACTCTGAAATAGCCCACCCACTGCATCCAGTCCCTATAGAGCTGAGTTGAGATGTATTTCACCTCTCCTAAGTCTTTAGATACAAGGTTTAGAATGGAACACTACAGCCTAGTGGGATGGAAGCTTCTATTCTGTTCTGTTATTACATTTAGAATGGAACACTACAGCCTAGTGGGATGGAAGCTTCTATTCTGTTCTGTTGATACATTTAGAATGGAACACTACAGCCTAGTGGGATGGAAGCTTCTATTCTGTTCTGTTGATACATTTAGAATGGAACACTACAGCCTAGTGGGATGGCAGCTTCTATTCTATTCTGTTCTATTCCGTTCTGTTTATACTTTTAGAAGGGACCACTACAGCCTACTGGGATATGAGCTTTTCTATTCAATTCAATTATATTCTGTTGATACGTTTAGAGTGGACCACTTTAGCCTACTGGAACCTAGTGATGTGGAAGCTTCCACAGTAGGCCTATTTTATCATACCTGCTAATTATTGAATGATTCAGCAAGCTGGCTCATAATCCCATTGGTCAGATTCAATGGAACTTTATTTGTATGTGATACAGAGACGTGTTGTTCTCACAAGGCAAGATCTTGTTACTGTGTATCAGTTACTGTTGAAGCCATATCTTTCCCTGAATGCCTCCGGAGTTGTGCAGTGGTCTGAGGTGCTGCATCTCCCTGCTAGAGGCGTCACTACAGACCCTGGTTCCATTCCAGGCTGTGTCACAACCGGCCGTGATTGGGAGGAACCATAGGGCGGTGCACAATTGACCCAGCGTTGTCCGGGCTTGGCCGGTGTAGGCCGTCATTGTAAATACAAATTTGGTCTTAACTGACTTGCCTAGTTTAAATAAAGGTTACATAAAATATATATATTTTTAAAGAATCAGTGTGCTAGCTAGCCTACCTGCTGTCCTTACACCTGTCTCTCTAGAGGCAGGCCAAACACACCTGTCTGTCTAGAGGCAGGCTAAACACACCTGTCTGTCTAGAGGCAGGCTAAACACACTTGTCTGTCTAGAGGCAGGCTAAACACACCTGTCTGTCTAGAGGCAGGCTAAACACACTTGTCTGTCTAGAGGCAGGCGAAACACACCTGTCTGTCTAGAGGCAGGCTAAACACACCTGTCTGTCTAGAGGCAGGCCAAACACACCTGTCTCTCTAGAGGCAGGCTAAACACACCTGTCTGTTTAGAGGCAGGCTAAACACACCTGTCTGCCTAGAGGCAGGCTAAACACACCTGTCTGTCTAGAGGCAGGCCAAACATACCTGTCTGTCTAGAAGCAGGCTGCACGCACCTGGCTGTCTAGAGGCAGGCTGAACACACCTGGCTGTCTAGAGGCAGGCTGAACACACCTGTCTGTCTAGAGGCAGGCTAAACACACCTGTCTGTCTAGAGGCAGGCTAAACACACCTGTCTGTCTAGAGGCAGGCTAAACACACCTGTCTGTCTAGAGGCAGGCTAAACACACCTTTGCCGGTGTAGGCCGTCATTGTAAATACAAATTTGGTCTTAACTGACTTGCCTAGTTTAAATAAAGGTTACATAAAATATATATATTTTTAAAGAATCAGTGTGCTTGCTAGCCTACCTGCTGTCCTTACACCTGTCTCTCTAGAGGCAGGCTAAACACACCTGTCTGCCTAGAGGCAGGCTAAACACACCTGTCTGTCTAGAGGCAGGCCAAACATACCTGTCTGTCTAGAAGCAGGCTGCACGCACCTGGCTGTCTAGAGGCGGGCTGAACACACCTGTCTGTCTAGAGGCAGGCCGAACGCCCCTGTCTGTCTAGAGGCAGGCCGAACACACCTGTCTGTCTAGAGGCAGGCTAAACACACCTGTCTGTCTAGAGGCAGGCTAAACACACCTGTCTGTCTAGAGGCAGGCTAAACACACCTGTCTGTCTAGAGACAGGCTAAACACACCTGTCTGTCTAGAGGCAGGCTAAACACACCTGTCTGCCTAGAGGCAGGCCAAACACACCTGTCTGCCTAGAGGCAGGCCAAACACACCTGTCTGTCTAGAGGCAGGCTAAACACACCTTTGCCGGTGTAGGCCGTCATTGTAAATACAAATTTGGTCTTAACTGACTTGCCTAGTTTAAATAAAGGTTACATAAAATATATATGTTTTTAAAGAATCAGTGTGCTAGCTAGCCTACCTGCTGTCCTTACACCTGTCTCTCTAGAGGCAGGCTAACCACACCTGTTCGTCTAGAGGCAGGCTAAACACACCTGTCTGTCTAGAGGCATGCCAAACACACCTGTCTGTCTAGAGGCAGGCTAAACACACCTGTCTGCCTAGAGGCCGGCTAAACACACCTGGCTGTCTAGAGGCAGGCTAAACACACCTGTCTGTCTAGAGACAGGCTAAACACACCTGTCTGTCTAGAGGCAGGCTAAACACACCTGTCTGTCTAGAGGCAGGCTAAACACACCTGTCTGTCTAGAGGCATGCCAAACATACCTGTCTGTCTAGAAGCAGGCTGCACGCACCTGTCTGCCTAGAGGCAGGCTAAACACACCTGTCTGTCTAGAGGCATGCCAAACATACCTGTCTGTCTAGAAGCAGGCTGCACACACCTGGCTGTCTAGAGGCAGGCTAAACACACCTGGCTGTCTAGAGGCAGGCTAAACACACCTGTCTGCCTAGAGGCAGGCTAAACACACCTGTCTGTCTAGAGGCAGGCTAAACACACCTGGCTGTCTAGAGGCAGGCCAAATGCCCCTGTCTGTCTAGAGGCAGGCCAAATGCCCCTGTCTGTCTAGAGGCAGGCCAAACTCACCTGTCTGTCTAGAGGCAGGCCAAACTCACCTGTCTGTCTAGAGGCAGGCTAAACGCACCTGTCTGTCTTGAGGCAGACCAAACATACCTGTCTGTCTCGAACCAGGCCCAACGCACCAGCAGTGTGCTCCTTAGTTACAGGTACAGCTCTGCTCTGTTCTCCTCATCCTTCCTTAGTTACAGGTACAGCTCTGCTCTGTTCTCCTCATCCCTCCTTAGTTACAGGTATAACTCTGTTCTTTTCTCCTTGTCATCCCTCCTTAGTTACAGGTACAGCTCTGTTCTGTTCTCCTCGTCATCCCTCCTTAGTTACAGACACAACTCTGTTCTGTCCTCCTCATCATCCCTCCTTAGTTACAGGTACAGCTCTGTTCTGTTCTCCTCGTCATCCCTCCTTAGTTACAGACACAACTCTGTTCTGTTCTCGTCATCCCTCCTTAGTTACAGGTACATCTCTGTTCTGTTCTCGTCATCCCTCCTTAGTTACAGGTACATCTATGTTCTGTTCTCGTCATCCCTCCTTAGTTACAGGTACAGCTCTGTTCTGTCCTCCTCATCATCCCTCCTTAGTTACAGGTACAACTCTGTTCTGTTCTCCTTGTCATCCCTCCTTAGTTACAGGTACAACTCTGTTCTGTTCTCCTTGTCATCCCTCCTTAGTTACAGGTACAGCTCTGTTCTGTTCTCGTCATCCCTCCTTAGTTACAGGTACATCTCTGTTCTGTTCTCGTCATCCCTCCTTAGTTACAGGTACAGCTCTGCTCTGTTGTCCTCGTCATCCCTCCTTAGTTACAGGTACATCTCTGCTCTGTTCTCCTCATCATCCCTCCTTAGTTACAGGTACATCTCTGCTCTTTTCTCCTCATCATCCCTCCTTAGTTACAGGTACAGCTCTGCTCTGTTCTCCTCGTCATCCCTCCTTAGTTACTGTTACATCTCTGTTCTGTTCTCCTCGTCATCCCTCCTTAGTTACAGGTACAACTCTGTTTTGTCCTCCTCGTCATCCCTCCTTAGTTACAGGTACAGCTCTGCTCTGTTCTCCTCGTCATCCCTCCTTAGTTACAGGTACAGCTCTGCTCTGTTCTCCTCGTCATCCCTCCTTAGTTACAGGTACAGCTCTGCTCTGTTCTCCTCGTCATCCCTCCTTAGTTACAGGTACATCTCTGCTCTGTTCTCCTCGTCATCCCTCCTTAGTTACAGGTACAGCTCTGCTCTGTTGTCCTCGTCATCCCTCCTTAGTTACAGGTACAACTATGTTTTGTCCTCCTCGTCATCCCTCCTTAGTTACAGGTACAGCTCTGTTCTGTTCTCCTCGTCATCCCTCCTTAGTTACAGGTACAGCTCTGCTCTGTTCTCCTCGTCATCCCTCCTTAGTTACAGGTACATCTCTGCTCTGTTCTCCTCGTCATCCCTCCTTAGTTACAGGTACAGCTCTGTTCTGTTCTCCTCGTCATCCCTCCTTAGTTACAGGTACAGCTCTGCTCTGTTCTCCTCGTCATCCCTCCTTAGTTACAGGTACATCTCTGCTCTGTTCTCCTCGTCATCCCTCCTTAGTTACAGGTACATCTCTGCTCTGTTCTCCTCGTCATCCCTCCTTAGTTACAGGTACATCTCTGCTCTGTTCTCCTCGTCATCCCTCCTTAGTTACAGGTACATCTCTGCTCTGTTCTCCTCGTCATCCCTCCTTAGTTACAGGTACATCTCTGCTCTGTTCATCTTGTCCTCCAATTTCTCTTCCTTTCATTATCCTTTCATTATGTTTGCCATTTTGTCATTATTCATGATGTGATTACTAAGATGAATTATAAAGGTCAAATGTCACAGAATGAAGTAGAACTCCTCCTGTTCTATCTCTCTGCCATCTGCAGTTTAGGTTCAAGATCAATGCCGGGGTCTTGATCGACAGTCTTCGATTGTCTTTTTCTCTTTTAATTTGCTGACGTACACACACACTCCCCTCCCACACATTTGAGTCAGACTGTCACTTGAGTCTGTCTAGCTCTATCTCCGATCATCTTTTTCCTTTCTCCTCACCTCCTTCTCAAAACCACAGGAAGAAAAGGCCTTAGGGAAGGAAGGAGGCGAGGACAGAGGAGACCCTGTGTTGGTACCCTGGTTAAACTAGATGGGAAAAACGTTGCTGTTGTTTTACTTCACTGAGTGAGCAAAGCTTGCCATCTTGTTCAACCAGACTGTGTTGTGGCAATTCTTTTAACAATGACTCTCAACACGGTGTGTGTATGTGCGTTGTGTGTGTGTGTGTGTGTGTGTGTGTGTGTGTGCAAGTGTTCCACTTGGCCTCAATGCCAGTAAGGTATCGGGTGATTCCACTCCAGCGTTTTTTTTTTTTTTTGGGGGGGGTCTCAGATTGTTCTGGAAATTCTCACATAGAAGCTTCATTAGGAGGAAAGATGTTGGATATGATTTTAAAATGTTTATGTTGATGAAATTGACTGTTTTTATTTAGCTCCTTGTAGACCTACAGTGTAGATACGCCTCCTGTGACATGCAAGCCTTACCAGCCACATTTCGTGCACTCCTCAATAAATGTACACTACCGTTCAAAAGTTTGGGGTCACTTAGAAATGTCCTTGTTTTTGAAAGAAAAGCACATTTTTTTGTCCATTAAAATAACATGTTAATGTTGTAAATGACTATTGTAGCTGGTAACGGTAGATTAAAAAAAAAAAATGGAATATCTACATAGGCGTACAGAGGCCCATTATCAGCAACCATCACTCCTGTGTTCCAATGGCACGTTGTGTTAGCTAATCCAAGTTTGTAATTTTAAAAGGCTAATTGATCATTAGAAAACCATCTGCAATTATGTTAGCACAGCTGAAAACTGTTGTCCTGATTAAAGAAGCAATAAAACTGGCCTTCTTTAGACTAGTTGAGTATCTGGAGCATCAGCATTTGTGGGATCGATTACAGGCTCAAAATGCCCAGAAACAAAGACCAAACTCCTGAAACTCGTCAGTCTATTCTTGTTCTGAGAAATTAAGGCTATTCCATGTGAGAAATTGCCAAGAAACTGAAGATCTCGTACAACTCTGTGTCCTACTCCTTTCACAGAACAGCGCAAAGTGGCTCTAACCTGAATAGAACGAGGAGTGGGAGGCCCCGGTGCACAACTGAGCAAGAGGACAAGTACATTAGAGTGTCTAGTTTTAGAAACAGACGCCTCACAAGTCTTCAACTGGCAGCTTCATTAAATAGTACCTGCAAAACATCAGTCTCAACGTCAACAGTGAAGACGGGACTCCGGGATGCTGGCCTTCTAGGCAGAGTTCCTCATTCCAGTGTCTGTGTTCTTTTGCCCATCTTAATCTTTTCTTTTTATGGGCCAGTCTGGGATATGGCTTTTTCTTAGCAACTCGGCCTAGAAGGCCAGCATCTCGGAGTCGTCTCTTATTGTCATTATATAGACAACATGACACCGACAACATCTTGATGTCAT
Source organism: Oncorhynchus masou masou (assembly GCF_036934945.1). NCBI lineage: Eukaryota > Metazoa > Chordata > Actinopteri > Salmoniformes > Salmonidae > Oncorhynchus > Oncorhynchus masou. The sequence goes on from NW_027016776.1 coordinate 92,963, forward strand.
TATACAGACAACATGACACAGATATATTGGTGTCATTATACAGACAACATGACACAGGCATATTGGTGTCATTATACAGACAACATCTAGTGCCATTATACAGACAACATGACACAGGCATATTGGTGTCATTATACAGACAACTTCTAGTGCCATTATACAGACAACATCATGGTGTCATTATACAGACATCTTGGTGTCATTACACAGACAACATCTTAGCGTCATCATACAGACAACATCTTAGCGTCATCATACAGACAACATCTTAGTGTCATTATACAGACAACATGATACAGACATCTTGGTGTCATTATACAGACAACATCTTAGTGTCATTATACAGACAACATCTTAGTGTCATTATACAGACAACATCTTAGTGTCATTATACAGACAACATGATACAGACAACATCTTAGTGTCGTTATACAGACAACATGATACAGACATCTTAGTGTCATTATACAGACAACATCTTAGTGTCATTAATAAGACAACATGATACAGACAACATCTTAGTGTCGTTATACTCCTTTTCGTGTGCTCTAACATATGGAATATGTCTAGATTCTGAAATACACATCTTCACATTCATTTATTCAAATGAGAAAATAGGAATATCTCAAAAGTACCCTTTTTTGTACATTTTGACACATATTATTTAAAACAATATACTGTACATCAAGTACATCAAATGTACAGAGTGGGTTCTCTGCTAATTATGTAAGTAATCATCAATTATTTGAGCACCACCAACACAGTGAATGGGGAAAATGGATTGAAAGGGATCTCCTTCTGCTGGTTATTTGCCGACTGTGCAATCCTAAAGGAGGGATGTGATTGGTTTATGACCTATAATGTCAATGTCTATGTTATTCAATGGGTAAGTATCAGAGAGCCCACTATGGAAATCACTGATTTGCTGACTGCAATCCTAAAGGAGGGATGTGATTGTTTTATGACCTATAATCACTGGATTCTCTGGTCCCACCTCACGACTTTCTCTAAACTGTTGTGTTTTCTGTTGTTTGAGTTGTTCTTCCACCCATGTTGTGTAGTAACACTGGTCTTTACTGTCTGTTGTTCTTTATGCCCCTTTATGATGTGATACATTTCTTTTGACATTTTGCAGACACAACGCAACCTAACTCAACCCCAAAAGAAAGTCCTAACCTACCCCCACCACCCACCACCCTCTCTCCCACCCTAGCAGTCCCAGCCCCCGACACGCCCCCAAAAGGTAAAATAAAGAAGAAGAAGAAGAAGAAACGGTTAAGGTCTTCAAAAGAGGTCAAGGTCAAACTGGGTGGGGGGGCACTTGAGTTGTGTTTTTCAAGAGCAAGCAGGTTGGTATTTATAGCTGTATTTTTCTACTGGAACATGCTTAAAAAAAGCCACATACATGGATTTTAATTTCCTAATGTTGTTATCTTTTGTAAACAAAACTGGTGGGGGGGGGAAATACAGTTATAAATAGTAACGTGCGTTCTCTTTCTCAAACATAACCGTATAAACCCCTCAGCTTTACCGTGACATCATTTTAAGACCGTATCTCTAACGCTCTTGTTATACTGCAAGTCTCTCTATTTGAACATAGAGTTTAAATACATAGCATTTTCTCAGAACACAAACCCATATGCCTTATTCTCTCTATTTGAACAGAGAGTTTAAATACATAGCATTTTCTCATAACACAAACCCATATGCCTTATTCTCTCTATTTGAACAGAGAGTTTAAATATGTAGCATTTTCTCAGAACACAAACCCATGTGCCTTATTTTCTCTCTATTTGAACAGAGAGTTTAAATACGTAGAATTTTCTCAGAACACAAACCCATATGCCTTATTCTCTCTCTGTTTGAACAGAGAGTTTAAATACGTAGAATTTTCTCAGAACACAAACCCATATGTCTTATTCCCTCTCTGTTTGAACAGAGAGATTAAATACGTAGCATTTTCTCAGAACACAAACCAAATGCCTTATTCTCTCTCTATTTGAACAGAGAGATTAAATACGTAGTATTTTCTCAGAACACAAACCAATATGCCTTATTCTAGCTCGGTTTGCGACACGTAGCCTAGCAGTTAAGTGCTGTTGGCCCAGTAAAGGAAAGATCGTTGGTTCAAGTCCCTTAGCCGGCTCGGCGAAAAATCTCTCAATGTGCCATTGAGCCAAGGCACTTAACCCTAATTGCTCCTGTAAGAGCGTCTGCTAAATGCTATCATTGACCTTGTTCTAACTTCGACTATAGCTCGGTTCATATATTTAACATTTTCTCACAACCACCTCAAGAAAAGGCCTGAAGGCTTGTATGGTTCAAAGCTGAATTTATTAATCAGTGCTGAAATTAGTTGTTTTTTTCTTCCTCAACCAGGCTCTGAATGTATTTTATGAGAATGTCACACACAGTAACTGAGAAAATAGCTGAGATGAGGAAAATGCATTTTTCCTTGTTGAAAGATGATTTATTGTATTGCTGTACAAGGTACAGTAGGACTGTAACGATGGGTTTGTGTTGTGTTTTTGACATCTCTTTGTGTAGGGCTATCTGTGTGGTGTGGTGTGGTGTGGTGCGGTATGGTGTGGTGTGGTGTGAGACTGTTAATGAAGCTTGTTTTGTTTGGCAACACTTTACTTTAAATCGGCAGTTTAATGTTTTACGATGCCGTTATAATTAGGGCTGGGAACCACCAGGGACCTGACAATACGATATTACCACAATACGATATTATCACGATACGATATTACCACAATATGATATTATCACGATACGATATTACCACAATATGATATTACCACAATACGATATTACCACAATATGATATTACCACAATACGATATTATCACAATACGATATTATCACGATACGATATTACCACAATACGATATTACCACTGTATGATATTATCACGATACGATATTACCACAATATGATATTATCACGATACGATATTACCACTGTATGATATTATCACGATACGATATTACCACAATATGATATTATCACAATACGATATTACCACTGTATGATATTATCACAATACGATATTACCACAATATGATATTATCACGATACGATATTACCACTGTATGATATTATCACGATACGATATTACCACAATATGATATTATCACAATACGATATTACCACTGTATGATATTATCACAATACGATATTACCCCGACACGATATTACCACTGTATGATATTATCACAATACGATATTACCACTGTATGATATTATCACAATACGATATTACCACTGTATGATATTATCACAATACGATATTACCACAATACGATATTACCACTGTATGATATTATCACAATACGATATTACCACAATACGATATTACCACAATATGATATTACCACAATATGATATTATCACAATACGATATTACCACGATACGATATTACCACGATACGATATTATCACGATACGATATTACCCCGACACGATATTACCACTGTATGATATTATCACGATACGATATTACCCCGACACGATATTACCACTGTATGATATTATCACAATACGATATTACCACAATACGATATTACCACAATATGATATTACCACAATATGATATTACCACGATACGATATTATCACGATACGATATTACCCCGACACGATATTACCACGATACTATATTATCATGATACGATATTACCACTGTATGATATTATCACAATACGATATTACCACAATACGATATTACCACAATATGATATTATCACGATACGATATTACCACTGTATGATATCACAATACGATATTACCACAATACGATATTACCACAATACGATATTATCACGATACGATATTACCACTGTATGATATTATCACAATACGATATTACCACAATACGATATTACCACAATATGATATTATCACGATACGATATTATCACGATACGATATTACCACTGTATGATATTATCACAATACGATATTACCACAATACGATATTATCACGATACGATATTACCACAATACGATATTACCACGATACGATATTACCACA
>NW_027016777.1:0-113731 GCF_036934945.1 Oncorhynchus masou masou
GCTAAATAGGCCTATTTGTTTTCTCATCTGCTGCTTTGATGGTCTCCAGCAATTATGATTTGAGATCTTCAAATGTGTGATTTAAGCCAGTTTCTTTCAATGAATCTGAAATAAAAGACAGGCCTTTCGTGCCAATGGTTGACCTGCAGGTCAGGGATGGATGTGTAGGGAGCTACCTTTTCCATCCGCATGTGGGTTTATCCAAGAAAGTCACTATTTAAGATCAGGTGGTAAAGGCAACAATAAGGTAGGCAAATATCACATGAACCAATGTATGTCTACTTGCCATATTGGCTAAGCTACCAGCTCTATAAAACACTATTAGAAAAAAAGGGTTCCAAAAGGGTTCTTCAGCTGGCCCCGTAGGAGAACCCTTTTTGGTTCCATGTACCCTTTCGGTTCCAGGTAAAACTCTTTTGGGTTCCATGTAGAACCCTCTGTGGAAATGGGTTCTACATGAAACCCATAAGGGTTATACCTGGAACCAAAAAGGGTTCTTCAAAGGGCTCTCATATAGAGAAAGCCTATGGTAACAGCCGAGGAACCATTTTAGGTTATATATAGCACTTTTTTCCCTAAGAGTCTATTGTTCTGCAGTTTAGGGTGCTGACTCTTGAGGCACTTTTCTATTATTTTACTGGAACCTTTATGTCCTATCGACCAAAGGCCAGTTAAATTGTTGATGAAACTCTTTGAATTCAAATGAAAAGACAGGGCCTGTAGCGGCACTGAATGCAAGCCTTGTTCGTCTTATTATCGGGTTAATTAAAGCTAGATCTGACAATGTCACTCCGGTTGTAGAAAAACGGATTTAAATGCAATGTCTCCCGGGACTGCGTGTCAAGGGCTGCTTTTCACTGAGCCCGTGCGCCTGGATGGGGTTACGATCAGAATTGACAAGAAGCAATTATTGAATTTTAGATGTTCAAAAATAAATGAATGGTTGGAATTATTCATAAAACATCTGTAAAACATGATAAACTTAGTTAAAAGGCATCGGAGGCAACTCTAACCACATCTTTGTAGGGGAGAGGGATAAAACGGCTACTTCCTGAGTCATTTCAAAGGAGTTCATTAAAATGTACACATTGAAATGCAGAGGGCTGCTATTTGGGCTTGAGGTCAAGTGACGAACGGATTATATACTTCCTCATAATAATATTAATTAAACAATTTGCATGCTAATAAGGTAACAATTATCACGGCTTCTGTTGAGAGATTCGGGTTATTACAACACGCCAATCCGGGTGCCAAGGGTCAGGGAGTGAGTGGGGAGCGAAATTTCACTCAGATTAACATTATGACAGCACCAGACATGGGATAAATAAAGTCGAATTAATTTTCTCTGTAGCCTAAAGAGCAGAGACATAACTAGTAGACCTACTTAGACAGGATTGATTCTCTTTATTCACAACACATTTATGTATATAAGCGAGTGGGGAAACATGAACTAGTACTATGAAGGTCTCCGGACAAAGAGCATAATGTAACAAAAATGAATGGTTCGGAGCTTCCCCGCAGTAGACTATGGTCATACATTTTTGTTAACCTTTTACACAATCATAAATGTCCTCAATTTTCACCGGAGATGAGTCTATTTTGAACTGCGAGAATAAATAATCTCTAGGCATATAAAGGTAAATATAATACAATTATTGAATATATATATATATGTGTGTGTGTATGTATAGAGAGAGAGAGAGAGAGAGAGAGAGAGAGAGAGAGAGAGAGATAGATATCAGATGACACACTGGTGCTGCACATCTAGCTACAATGTTTTATTTGTTTGCTTCATAAAGACAGCATTTTCCTGCCTACATGAGTTTAACTGGCCTACCAAAAAAACTTTAACAATAACTACAAAACCGTATACACAAGAAGCTACTTTGTAAACCTGGGAAAAATTCTCACACATTTCTAAATGAAGTCTCATTAATTACAGTATAAGTGCTGGGGAATAAGGGTTCACATTTCTTCCTAACATCATTCCTCTTATTAGCAGAAGATTAATTAGTGTGTGATGTAATTAATAACTTAACATCTGCCTTTTTTCAATCAGCCTATCGACAGCAGGCTGTGGAGTCGATCGCCCCTTTCATCAACATCCCGTTATATTGCACGCGAATTGGTTGTCGTCTCGAATAAAATTTGACCGCGTTGGATGATAAATGTATTTGTGTGAAGGGTATTTGTAACTCGGCATCGATTACTAGAGAGAGTAAACATTTAAAACGCCACAACATGTTGACCAAAAACTGTGACTAGCCTCCGTCATTTTCGATGTGGAAGCGAGCGTTCGAAATTAGTCCATCTCTTTCACCTTTTTACTGGGATACAATCTGATCACTCATTCTTGGTGGTCCCCGTGTAGTTGTGATGTAGTTCTTATCAAAGCCCTCCTGTCTTGTTGTGACAGCTCTGATATTGTTTATTGAGGTGGATGTCAGGTTTAATTAGCAATCGATATGGAAAGCGTTTGCAGACCGCGCCTCTGACGTCATACTCGATTACCGTTTCTCATTGGTCTCAAATTCCCAAAGCCTAGGCTAATTATTGGAAGGTTCATGTTGATAAAGTACAGCTCATCCTTCCCTCCACATCATGTCCCCTCCTCGCTGGCCACACTCACTGCATGCTTTTAAATTCACACCACCAGCCTCCAGACGTCGTTTCCTTTTGCCCAGGAGATGATGGACAGCAGGATACTGGATCCACCTCATGCCCAGTTCGGAGGCTCTCTCGGCGGGATGGTGGGCTTTCCGTACCATCTAAGCCACCATCATGTTTACGAATTAGCCGGTCATCAACTTCAATCTGCGGCCGCAGTTCCTTTTTCAATAGACGGATTACTTAATGGTTCCTGCACAGCTTCAGTGGTTAATTCAAACCCCTCTTGTCTGGCTGTGGTATGAATGGAGATAACCAGCAGTACAAGTTGACAGGTAAGCAAAACGAAATACAATACTTATCAAAAGGTTGGCTGTAGATCAAAGGACTAAACAAAGAACGGAAAGTGTCTGTATATCCTGTATATCCTGTATATCCTGTCCTGTATACCCTCTCCATAAAGCGTTAGAGGAATCAAATCCTAAGAAACAAAGAAGCTTCTTCTGCTTTCAAATGAGGCTTTATGCAATTCATTTCAGTGGAGAGCAGCATAGGAGCTCAACTCCAAACATGAAAACCCCTTGTGTTGTGACAGGGTGGGAAAATCACTATTTCTCTATTGTTAGTAGAATGTTTTAATGTGTTATTGTTATTATTATCAGGATCAATATTGTGTGATTAATTGTCTATTAATACTAATATTTTCTTACCATCGAAAAATGACATAATAGCCCAATTTATTAGACTATATTTGATTCATTTCTTTATAAAGGACCACAGAAAGAACGTTAACTTGCAAAAATTCATGCCGACTACTTTTGCGTCTCTCACACACTCTCTTGTTTTGTATTCTCATGCTAGATTCGTGTGACCCAGACAAGGATAGCCCTGGTTGTAAGAGACGACGAACTCGTACAAATTTCACTGGTTGGCAACTGGAAGAATTAGAAAAGGCTTTTAATGAGAGTCACTATCCCGACGTGTTCATGAGGGAAGCACTGGCTCTGAGATTGGACTTGATAGAATCGAGGGTGCAGGTAAATATCAACCATATCCACTTTTTGGAATTCACTGTTGTTGGTTTGTTATGATGTGTAGCCTAATGTTTCTTAAACACTGATAGGCTGTTTGAACAAAGGAAAGTAGGCCTATGTATTCCTCATGTCTCTTACACAAATATGTTACAATAGTCTATTTTAGATATATAGCTGTCCTGTAATGCCTGTCTCTTTGTTGTTTTGTACTGTGACCAACAACTCCACAGGGAGCTCGTGTAATATAGGCACATATATATATATATACATACAGTACGATGCCTCAATATATATATACACAATATATATATACACATACAGTACGATGCTTCAAAACTGCAAATGAAAGCAAATCACTTTCACTATTTTAAAAAGGAACACATTATCAAACGTGAATATGTATTTAGATAACACAATATACGATATATTTATAGAGATACAGTCTTCGAAATCAAGGGTGATACGAGCAGCAAACCGAGTATAAAGAGGACCTCTGGTTCAAGGAGAAATACATGAAATATGGCTAAACCATGGAATGGTCAGTTCATTTGCTGTACTTGATATCAATATGAATTGTGTAGATTCAGCTGGCAAGGCTATATTACTTGCACTCAAACATACTCAAAATGAATACATCGACGTATGCACATTCAGTCTTTTCACTTTTATTTTCCTATATAAACCGATAGAGCACCCAAGTATACACATACATTTCTGAACTTGAATGTTGATACGTTTTAAAGCTGTACATTTTTTATAAAGGACTCACCTTTTCCCACATCTCTCCTCATCAGTCAAATGTCCATACACGTGGACTTATTATTGTGATCATTTGCATTTCTGATGCCAAAAGCTCATCTGTATATTGTGTTATGCACAAGAAAATGCCAAACAATTGCAAAAGTGACATGCCAAATATAGGACGAAACCAGCGTTTATTTTTTTTGTCTTAGTAATACACAGCTGAAATAATCAACTAATCATCAAGCTTTGATCCATTTGAATCAACTGTGTGGTGTTAGGGAAAAAAACAAAACGTTGACCCCCTGGGGTTCCGAGGACCGAGTTTGGGAAATGCTGGTCTAGTCCTATATTTGGCATGTCACTTTAGCAATTTTTAGGCAGTTAGTGTTAGGGGAAATTTGAGTATTTGTAACCATATTAAACCATTTATTATTATGCATTTGATTGGGACACATGGGCCCATCATAAGCGAGATATATGTTTTCGTGGAGCATTTTCCAGATCAGACAGACAGCATTTAACTTTTAATTGAATAACGAAGAAGGCACAACAAGCACACGGAATAATTGTAGGCCTAGTCGAATTGGAAAATAAATATGCTTAATTTTGTCATCGCATCTGATAATAAACTATTGTAGGCCTACAAGCAAGAGGCATTGCTCTTTGGTTTTGTGTAATTTGGAACAATCTACAAAACATTATTCCAATGGTTTACACAAATATTATCCTGAATTATTATTATTACTATGTATGTATTTTTTTTTAAGAAAGTGGACTTCTTTTTGAACGTGGGTAACATGATTTGTTTCTCTAATATGCAGGTATGGTTCCAAAATCGTAGAGCTAAGTGGAGGAAAAAAGAAAACACAAAGAAGGGTCCAGGGCGACCAGCTCACAACTCCCACCCAACAACATGCAGTGGAGAGCCCATGGACGCGGAGGAGATCGCCAGGCGAGAGCTGGAGAGGATGGAGAAGAAGAAGAGGAAGCAGGAGCGAAGACTGTTGAGGTCCCAGAATAAACTTTTGTCAGGGGACCTATTTCACACCCCAGGATCTGACAGTGACAGCGGAGTGTCACAAGTGACAGACAGTGAACAAAATCCACATTGTGACTCTGTAGGCCGAAACCAAACCCAATCGAGCTGTGACCAAACACCACAAACCCTCCAGAACCAAAGACACTTGAACCAAGATGCTGGTGGATCCGAGCTGGACTCGTCCGACAGCAGTCAACAGTCAAGCATGTGCGCCAACAGCAGAGCCTCCACCCTTCAGAAGCTGAACCCATTCAGCGTAGAAAGCCTTCTATCCGACTCCAGACCAAGGCGCAAACCGAACATAGATGGATTTTCTGCCTTACCTTCTTCGCGGCCTTTGATAGGAAAGGACATTTCTTACTCTATCCTATCACCCAGCCGCTTGGATTCCTTGTTCATCAGACTGCTTTGAAGACAACACCACCAGACTCAGATACTGACAACTCCACACAAAGAACCCTAGTGAATGACAGCAGCTTATCTGCCAATACTGGACATAAAAACCACAAGGAGTCCAACAATCTCAACGACGCAACAGCAATCAAAGTGCAGGTCAACTTTACCGCGAAAAATACTAGTTCCCACAGAACAGCCCAGGCCATGTTACTTTTTCCAGTAGCAAATGTAGTCAGCCTTCAGCCAGTTGTAGTGCAACATATTTCCAAGATGATGACGATTCAAAGTATCTGCCATTAGACAAAAAAGAGCAGTCTGTAAAAGACTACCCAGAGAGTTCCGAGTCTGTGACAACCAACTGTCCACCAGAGACAAAGACAGAGACTCAAGATGTCGGTATGGAATAATATACCTATAGGTGAGAAAAAAATATTGATAGCGTCAACAACACCTTTCATTTGCCCAAAGCTCAATCACGTCTTAGAATATAAACTTTCATTTCAAAGATGACATATATAGCCTATTTTCTGATGATGATGGGTTATAACTGTGTGTGTGTTTGCTGCGTGCGTGCGTGTATATGTGCACGTGTGTGTGTGGTGGTGGTGGTAGTAGTACTAGCCCCCTTGTGTAACAAACTGTAAAAATACATAAAAACCACAAAAATCCTCAAAGGCTGTAAAAAGTATTATAATATTTATATATGTAAGGTTTTCATAAATAAATCGATTGTATACAATACATCCAAACCGTGTGAGACCTTAAATAGCCCGTATAGTGGGTATAGGTAGCGCTTTCTGCTAAAATCTGATGTTGTATTTTGTGTATTGCTTTAACAAATTTATTCATCTATAAGCCTCACTGAAATGAGGTTACGAGCCGGAGGCGAAAGGACCCGCTCGACTCCTGCAGAGTTTTGATATGAAAGTAATTATTTTCCCGGTGGCTACTGCAGGGATTCAGTTTATTTTAGCCCAAAAGGGTTATTATACATTACCGATTTCTAGTGATATGAAATCACATAAACTTCCAAGAATAATAGAATTAGCATGAAAGGCTGGGGTGTCAAATTGAAATACGAAAATAATAGCCCCGGCAGCTGGGAGTGTGTTTGTGCATATTGGATAGAGATGGGAATTCGTGGGGCGGAATTTTCATGAGCTTTTCACTTTGTCAGGGCCCTTGTAGCCGGCTATATTAAGATAGATGTTCGATGATATCCTCATTGTTCTGTCGCTTACATTGATGTTTCTGTGTTATCAGCCTATTGATCATGCGTCGGCTGTAATAGGACGGGCGAAGCAAACGTGCCTATTTACAATAGCAGAACACATTTGTTCTAATAGGGTTGGCGGTCCCCAGGGATGCTGTGCAGGCTCGGGGACATCTGCGCCATGGCAATATTAGCAATGTTGACCAGATCTAAAGTCTAGGTAAGAAAGGAAAGACCATTCACATCTCAAACAGCTTGTTTTACAAGATAGGGACTATAGGTACAACGCACGAGAAAATGCCCCCAATAACACGAACATCTAAATCCTAAAAATGGAAAACATCCATTCCAGTGTGGTGTAGTTGTTCTTAAATACCCAGAGGCCCTGCTACTCTTTTAGGGTCTTGATTTGCAAATAAATTGAAAATAATCAGAGGGGCAGCTTTACATCTGAGCCGACGCAAATGAATTTCTGAGCCTGTGTCCCTTTCAAAATATTTACATAATTTTCACCCGATGACTGCTGTTTGCTCAGAGGAAGCAATGACTTATTGGGTGTGGGTGAAGGGGGGTTCTTGGTATAAGAGACAGGCAAAAGTGTATAGGGAAAGGGAAAATGTAATCTCAACAGAGAATATATAGGCCTATGGCAGACAGAAAGTCAATAAGCTAATGAATAACTTATTATTTGATGAAAACAGATCCAAATACAATGGCCCTTGGAAGTCCTCAACCCAACAAGGATAATACTTTGAACTTTTATTAAATATATATTCCTATACCCGACATAATATTTAAATACATTATCTTCTTATTCAGCCAGCAACAGCCAGCCCAGCTCCCCCAATTTTTGAGCTTTTTTTCTGTCAATAGGTTGCCATTTAGGATAGACCATTTGGAAATTAGAGTTGTCTGGATGTGTCCTTCAATATATATATATATATGTTTTGTGTGTGTCTTATTTGGAGCGTATGTTGCATGGTAGGGGGTGTGCATGTTTAATTCATTAGCATACCGAACAGGAGTATCGTGGCTGCACACTGGTGGCCTTAAGGTGAAATTAGCGATTTGCTTAAGTAGTTAAGCTTTTTTTTTTGCCTGAGAGCTGCACGCTGTATGATTCAAGACAAACTATCAATCGATATGGCCCAGGCAGCCTCCAGGAAATGTGTCCTCCATGAATCATACTTTATGAATTCAATTTCTACCCGGAGAAATTTTCAATTTGAACGCCGGATCATTATGGGAGAGTGTAAATTGTTTTTGCTCTATTATGCATCGGACGCCATCATTTTTCTTTCTAATTACGGAGGTGTCAGGTCGGGCTGTCATGCAGGCGCTGATTTTCAATTTAACTGATCATCATGCATTCATTTTCCCATTTGATAAATCTGCTATCTCGACGCCTCCCCATGCCTGGAATGCTAAAAGAGAGACACAGACTGGCAAAGTAATAGGGGCGTATATGCAGCAATAAGTGCAGATCAGGCAGCTAATTTAGCACCTCCTGATATTTCATTTCCATTTTTCATTTTCAACTCTCAAAGGAGGGAAAAGCAGCCCAAAGGCAGAAAGCTCGTTCGTATTCAGCATCAGAGAGGGAAAAAAGACTACGAAAAAGCTTGTTTTCAATGACACATCCAAATTAGGATATCAAGCTTAATTAATGCTAATTGAGTTTCTCAATACGTGTTATTTTTATTTAATAGAAACAAATTTGCGCAATTAATTATGAGCGTGATATCAAGAACCTCATTTGCAACACTCTCTTTTCCCTCCCTCGCAGCTTTGAGTAAATTAACTTATTTTGTCATTTGCCATTTTTTTTGCAAACTAAGGGGGTGAACCAAATCCCAACCAGGAATTATGCCATTGACATTATTTCAAGAATGAAAGACGCACACTTTTTAACATATTTTTACAACATGCAATGTTCATAGCACACACCAATGCCGAACTATTACAACATAATTATACAGATATGCCTACGAATGTATTACTCATCCACTTACGTAGTTTTTCTTTAGCATTGCATGGGCCTATTGGTGTTAGAAATTAATGAGTGTAACATCAATTTCTATTCATGAAGCAATTCATTGATTGTTGTCTCATCATTTAATTTGTTACAGTCTTAACTATTTGAAGATGGCTAGTACACATTATTATAGGAATTAACACAAAGACAATTATGTTTAGTGACGAGCTAATTCGTTGGTTTTGTAGATTATAGGAAAGTTATTAAGCACTTTTCCTTATACATTTTCCAAGATCATGTTTCCTAACAAGCCTTTATGATATTTTTGAAGATTCTTTGAGTTTCTAAGTGTTTTTTTACGTATTATTGCCAGAGGTTTTTTCTACAAACTTGTCACTAATAGTATCTGCTTAGCAGGGCTTTGTTTCAGTAGCTCGAAATGAGCATGAATGTAGAAGGACTGTGCCAAATCAATTCAAGATTGTAATGATCAGTCATACACGACAGACATCAAATGACAGATTTGTTTAGCTATTCGATGTGGATCTATAGATAGTCCTACAACATAGCTTAGTATATGCGTATATGACTTGCAGATGTGAGCCTATATCTTATATCATAACCAAACAAAGCACATGTACACCAATAATTTTAGGCTACAACAACCCATAGACAAAACATGGCAAAATATTCCATTTCCACGTGACTCAAAATCAATTTAGGCATTGACCGTAAAACAATGGACATGCCTATGATAATCCTATCCCACGTTAGTTTGGCCGAGATAAGAGCGATTAAGTCTGTCGGTCCATTAATAAGCATGCGATGTAATAAAATCCTAAAAAAGCATGGCGCAGTTGCTCCAGGATAGGAGCCAAATGTCAAGTAGCATTTTAAGCGATTGTGTTAAAGATCCAAGTGCCAGTGTTTCTCTTTGGGTATCACTGGGACAGAAGGAAGTCCCCTTCATTCTCTCATTCAGCCTCACTGAATTAGCTAAACAACGTTGGTAGCCTAAACTAAAATGACGTCAATTTGACATCAAGTCATTGGATACATTGATGAGATTAGTCGATCATAGTCGTTCATGAACAATGCACTACTAGCCCATAGCACAAACTACAACATGTCTTATAGAGCATCCAGTACAATCAAAGCGTGACAAGCGAGAAGCCAGCAGTCTTTTTTGTAGCTATTGGCCAAGACAAAACCATAGGCCACTATAGGTAGAACGTTGGCTATACACTCTTAGAAAAAAGGGTTCCAAAATGGTTCTTCGGCTGTCCCCATTGGAGAACCTTTTGATTCCAGGTAGAACTCTTGGGTTACATGTAGAATCGTTGGTGGAAAGGGTTTTGGGTTCCATGTAGAGCCCTTTGTGGAAAGGGTTTTTACATGGAACCCAAAACTGTTCTACCTGGAAGCAAAAAGGGTTCTTCAAAGGCTTCTCCAATATGGGGACAGCCAAGAACCATTTTAGGTTCTAGATAGTACTTTTTTATAAGAGTGTAGAGATGTGTGAAGATGGAAATATTCTATTGAAATGTTAATGTCTGTTTTGTAATAGGCCCACCCATTTGAAGAACTTCTATAACATTTAATTATCTCATCATCTCAACTGTTGCCTGTCGGCTTTATCTGCAAATTCACACTTGGACAGTACAGGCAGTGGGGGACTGAATTATACTCTATCCATCTGTCATATCAACCAACTACATCAAACCATGTGGGAAACAAAGGCAACCACCTAGAATTATTCAGTTATTGTAAGGTTTGAGGTATAGGCCTTGCTCCAATCTGCTTTCAGCTACGTTCAATACAGTTTGTCTCAAAATGCTTCCTCTATAGCAAATGCATCTTGTCATATCCGGATGTTGACATTCTGGTTTACATTTGAGGCGTTTACCATCCATTATTTTGACCTGGAATAAATCAACATCATAAACATGACCCAGAAATTAACACCAACTCCCTTGGTCATTGTGGTTATTAAATATCTAGCAGCCTGTGACTGCAGCCCTGCTCTTCTCTGCTAATTATCACCTCGTGAAAAGTGTTTCATTAGCTTTTTTTCATTTAATGAACCAACCACGGAATTCCAGCCAAATAACTAATAAGGGGTCTTCCTCAAAGTCACGAGTAATGACATTTAACATAGGCCTATGTATTATAGATAGACCTATAGCCTGTACAGCTTATCTAGCCACTCTCAGCTCATGTGTGATATGGAGGGATGTACTTCCTCAGTGAACCCATATGTCAACACCCACATGCTTTAAAAAGATCACTCAATCTGTTTCCAAATCCATTCAGCAAAACAAAAAAAAGAAACCTACATGGAATCAATAAGGTATTGCCACACAAGGTCTTATTTGCTTTACTCTTTTTGCTCCCAGAAATGATATCATGGGTTACATGTAATAGATAGAACGTGCATTTGATTGTATGGCGTTACATGACCAGCATCAGCCAGCACACATATGCACGATCCACCTGGGTGATACCTCCTGTATATAGAAAGCATTTTATGTTTTGAAGCTAGGTTATATTCAGACAGCTTACAGGGCTTTCGCTCCCCACCACCACACGTTTTTCACCTGTGTTGATATGCCACAATGAAGACTAACCACTTTGTGGTGGTTTCTAGAGAACAGTGTAAACAGGCATTTTCCTCTCCCGACTTCCCAGGGAACCTGCGACCCAGAGGTTAATGAAGCGTGAAGTGTGAAAACCTCCTGAGATGGGATGAGTTAAAAAGTGTCCTCAGATGTTAAGGCAACACTGTCCAAATCTATTTGTGGATGTCAGCTCTTTTCATATGCCTCAAATCAGTCTTTTTCAGAAGGTAAAAACGCCCCATCTGTAGATCTTGGCACTTTTCAATTTAGAGTGCTTTTATCTTTTAGTATACTGTCGCAATGCAAAGTAATATATGTGTGTTGTCATTGAATACCCTATGAGAGATTGAATTGAAAGTTCAAAAGTTTAGTTAATTAATACAGTCAGAGGATAAAAGCGAAATGGGTAAATGTTGTGGTTTATTATAGGACTTCAACTCCATGATCTTTTTGAAGGTACGTTTGACATGTAACATTGCATACGGATCATCTCAGAAAATGTATTGTAATCAATAGGATGTAACACTAACAAAGTTCACTATCATGAGATTGATCTCCACTTGCTTTGTTGATGATCACCGTACTTCAATAGAGGAATACATTGAGATATAATTTCCAATGTCTGAACTACACTGTAATAAAACAATTCTGGGAGCTCGTAAAATGGAACATAACCTCCTGTGGCATCTTGGGTCTGTCACTACAAGTCAAATATCCAGATAATAGTAGAAGTGTGTGTGTGTGGGGGGGGGGGGGTACTTTTCAGTTTCAGTTCCAGACCTTAGCTGCCCTTTGGAGTGTGCCTTCAGTTGCACCCTTTGGAGTGTGCCTTCAGTTGCACAGTGGTCATTAAAGTAGGTTGCTGTTCTGCTGGAGGTTAGGCTTTGTTAAATGATTTGATAGGTGGACTGTTTTCATTGATTTGGGTCAAGCCAAACATAGCAGGACATGAGAGAAATTGCCATAGGGTGTAGTTAACCCAAGGATAATTAGTTATTACTTCAGCCCTTAAACTGCATTAACCTTTTCCATTTCATACAGGGATTGGTTCTGATCACACTGCCAGGCAGTGTTCCATCCTCCATCAAAAGTTAGCTATAAAAACCATTACCCAGAACACACCTCAACAGAGAGATTGTCTCCCTGAGTAGTCCCATCAAAGCAGTTTCTCCAGCTTTTTACTTCTAACTATCCTTTTAGAAATGTCCCCAAAAAGGCACAGTTTTTAACTACATAAGTCAGCTCCAGCAAATGAAAGAGGTGTCAGAGGTTGGTTTAAAAAAAAAAAAAAAAAAAAAACTTTACAAAGTTACCATGCAGCCTGTAACAATACTCCCCAGTGTTGTTTATCAAAGTTACTCATCCTCATGGTCTCAATACATAATTACTTTTAAATAACATCCCTCACAATCTGAACTAAACAGTGCATGGGCTGGTGTTAGTAATCCTATTTCAGCCTGCAGCAGAAGTGTTCTTTAGCTAATAGGCATTTTCTGGTTGCAATTAAAATGGTTGTCGTGAAGGTCTTGACATGTCCTCCAATAGGCTAGTCACCAGCCCCCAGCTCTCTCCTTCCTTTCATCATTAAAGTGGTATTGCAAATGCTCTTTACACATCAAGGCCAAGACCTCGGATTTGACTACGACATGCACATTATTTAATCCTTGGACTCCCTGGTAGTACTGACATGTACAATTCTGTCATTAATGCGGCAGGAAGCTCAGGGATGGACCAGACACAGGGTTTCGCTTGAGGTCCAGTTTTTTTTAATGGGCCAGGGGAAATAGGGTCTAACTGGGCCTGAAATGTCACTATCAAAGTGTCCTGTAGACTGTAGAGGAGGAGCATGTTATGCCTCTGTCGCCAGTCCGATCGATCACATTAGAGCAGGAAGTGGGTAAGATCTGACAGGCCAGCAACACTTCAATACTGACACACTCTGACTGGGAGCTTCAGGCACACTTCTTGAAATAAAAGTCTTGTACCAGCCCTGTAAGTGGGTGTGATTAGGCATAAAGGATCCCATTGTGCAAAGGCTGGAAGAAAATTAGAAGTGATAGCAGGACAGAATCAATGCTGTTTTCCTCTCAGAAGTGTGACCATATCCATCAACAACACCGAGATGACTAAGGATCGCTTCCCTACCAAACACCTTATCGACGGCTAGAGGAAGAACCTGAGGAAGGAACCTTTTAAGACATAACATTCATTTCAGCTATCGATAAGCAGGCCAGCCTTTCAAAATAACCCATTATGGCGCAGGAGAAATCATTTAAGCACCACCTACAGCTTGTTAAGCCTAATAAATGGGGAGTTGGAGGACATACATTTACTGAACAAATTGAGGTTCTCTCTAGCAGGCAGGCTCCCAAATAGGAATTCAATTAAAAGTAATATATGTAAAGTAGATATCAGTAGGAATTTTAATGCACACTGGTATGCAACTGTGAAGCACAAACCACACATATTACTTTAACCCGAGATGCCATATGGAAATTCAAATGGAGCGAGTGTTGAACATTCAAGCATTTACAATAGATTTGCACAGAGACATTCCAATCACTTGGGTTATGACAATGTCCACTGAAATTGGCAAAACAAAGCCCACTAAATCTAATAATCACATTTGGTATGAAACTCAATCTTAATGGCATACTCATGAATAAATGAGCAAGACATCATAGGGGGCAAGACTGTATAGAAGCCACTGCGTTAGGGCTTCTCACATTTCTCTCAGTGCTACGCCATACGCCATGGTTCATTTTGGCTGTGCACGGCTGCAGTTTGACTCACTAATCCAATGTGTTTGCCAGCTTTGGGCCACCCTCTGTCCGGGAGGTACTGTAATCCTTAGTAATACTGGCGGAGCGCGCACAGAGCAGGATGGCTTCTGATCAGGAAATATTGACTGTAATAATTTGTTGCTCGTTCCCAGAAGGTGCACCAGCCATGTTTAATCAACAAACAAAACACCCAATCTAACCCTAACTGGGTTGCCACTCTTTGTGGATCCAGTAGAACAAGTGGCTGCATGACAACATTTACCCTCGTTAATTGATAGTTTATGGTGATCCTTATTGAATACTTGCATGGTGTAGTGAAATAAAGACTTTGCTTCTCAGTACTGGCCCATGACTAGGCCATAATGTTACTGAATTGAAGGGAGTTCAGGTGAATGGGCCAAGCAATTGGTCTTGTGGTCCTGCTCTTTAATGGTGCCTATCTGCTGCTTCTCTTCTGGTCAGGTTTAGGAACCTATTACACTGTAAAACCTTCCCCTGTAAATTTACAGAACTATACTGGCACCCCAGTGGCCAGTTTAATACTGTAATTTTGAGACGCAGAGATGCTGTAATATGTTTTACTGTACTATTTTCCTTACTGTACAGACATATTACACCATCCTTGCTGTACATTTACAGGATGCTGTAATGTTTTACAGTAAGGAAAAAAGTACTGTAAAGCAAAATTACAGTATTAAGCTGACAACTCTGGTACCAGGATAATGCTGTAAATGTACAGTGAAATTCTACCTCAAATCTAAATGTAAGAAAAACAATACATTTGTACATAAAATAAATGAATTCAAATAGGTAACAAAATTAAAAACAAATTAATAACAGAATTGACAATAGAAGTAACAAGAAGTTACCACACATGTAACCAAATAAGAGAATCATTACAACACTAATGTATGCCTGTGGATTGGGGGCTGTGGGGGAGAGAGACAAAGAGAGAGAGGGAGACAGAGTTCAAATTGGGATTGGGTACAGTCCTAGATCATCAGATTCAAAGCTCCTAGCTCCAACAAACAGGACTAAGTGAAATAAAACAATGAAAATGGTAATAAGAAAAATAGAAATAGTACTATGTACACTACCGTTTAAAAGTTTGGGGTCACCTAGAAATGTCCTTGTTTTTGAAAGCATTTTTTTGTCCATTAAAATAACATAAAATTGATCAGAAATACAGTGTAGACATTGTTAATGTTGTAAATGACTATTGTAGCTGGAAACGGCAGATTTTTTTATGGAATATCTACATAGGCGTACAGAGGCCCATTATCAGCAACCATCACTCCTGTGTTCCAATGGCACGTTGTGTTAGCTAATCCAAGCATATCATTTTAAAAGGCTAATTGATCATTAGAAAACCTTTTTGCAATTATGTTAGCACAGCTGTAAACTGTTGTCCTGGTTAAAGAAGCAATAAAACAGGTCTTCTTTAGACTAGTTGAGTATCTGGAGCGTCAGCATTTGTGGTTTTGATTACAGGCTCAAAATGGCCAGAAACAAAGACCTTTCTTCTGAAACTCGTCAGTCTATTCTTGTTCTGAGAAATTAAGGCTATTCCATGAGAAATCGCCAAGAAACTGAAGATCTCGTACAACGCTGTATACCACTTCCTTCACAGAACAGCGCAAACTGGCCCTAACCAGAATAGAAAGAGGAGCGGGAGGCCCCGGTGCACAACTGAGCAAGAGGACAAGTACATAAGAGTATCTAGTTTGAGAAACAGAAGCCTCACAAGTCCTCAACTGGCAGCTTCATTAAATAGTACCCCGCAAAACACCAGTCTCAACATCAACAAGGGGCGGCAGGGTAGCCTAGTGGTTAGAGAGTTGGACCGGTAACCGGAAGGTTGCAAGTTCAAACCCCCGAGCTGACAAGATATAAATCTGTCGTTCTGCCCCTGAACAGGCAGTTAACCCAGGCCGTCATTAAAAATAAGAATTTGTTCTTAACTGACTTGCCTAGTTAAATAAAGGTAAAATAAAAAACAGTGAAGAGGTGACAATAGCCTTAATTTCTTAGAACAAGAATAATTTCAGAAGAAAGGTATTTGTTTCTGGCCATTCTGAGCCATCAAACCCACAAATGATGTTGCTCCGGATACTTAAGAAGGCCAGTTTTATTGCTTATTTGATCAGAACAAGTTTACAGCTGTGCTAACATAATCGCTAAAGGGTATTCTAATGATCAATAAGCCTTTTGAAATGATAAACTTGGATTAGCTAACACAACGTGCCATTGGATCACAGGAGTGATGGCTGCTGATGGCTGCTGATAATGGACCTCTGTATGTAGATATTAGATATTACTTAAAGAATCTGCCGTTTCCAGCTACAATAGCCATTTACAACATTAACAATGTCTTCACTGTATTTCTGATCAATTTGATGTTATTTTAATGGACAAAAAAATTGCTTTTCTTTCAAAAACAAGGACATTTCTAGGTGACCCCAAACTTTTGAGCGGTAGTGTACATAATAACAACAGTAGCAGTGATCAATAAATACATGTCCATTGGGGTGGACATTGACCATAGGTGGACCAACAGTCAGACTAAATTACCATTGAGGGGTGTGCAGAGTGAAATAAGACAATACAAATAATAATAAAACAACAACGAATCATGTATACATTATTAGCAACTGCTGCAGTGATGAATGTCATTGGGGTGGGGGGCAGAGTAAACATTCACCCTCTGAAGCGCCTTTCGGTCCGCGGCGGTGGTGTTGCCATACCAGTCTGTGATGCAGCCCAATCTATGATCAGGGGCAACTCTGTTTGGGGTAAGGGGGTTCAGAGGAGGTGAAACACAATGGGACAGTTTGGGCAGGAGAGCATCCAGGACAGAGAAGTCAGTGCAGCATCAGGTGTTCCTCATGGGGTTCCGTAACAAACCTCCTCAATTCTGATTTGTCAGCTCTTCTCACCCCTAGGAACAAGCATAGAACAAGAAAGAATAGAATGAGAGACAGAGAGCTACCAGGGCCGTTACTCTGTGGGTAAAAAGACAGGGGACAAAGGACATATCAAGTTGGTGTCGTGTGTATGTGTACTTGCCTCACTAGAGGTCTTCATTCAAACTCAGTTTGCTCTTGGAAGAATGGGGCAGGGTAGCGATTGAGAACAAACAGCTGGCTTCCTCTGGGCCACCCTGTCATACACTTTGTTCCATCTTTCAGGATTCATCATCTTGGGTTGAATCGAACCTACAGCATATATATAGTTTATGAAATCAATTGAGGTATTGAACAAATACAAATAAGACAGCTATATACACCTACCTCAAACCATGGCAAATGAATACAACATTGCTGTAACCTACACAATATCACAGATTATTTTACCAGAAATACA
Organism: Oncorhynchus masou masou; assembly: GCF_036934945.1. Classification (NCBI taxonomy): domain Eukaryota; kingdom Metazoa; phylum Chordata; class Actinopteri; order Salmoniformes; family Salmonidae; genus Oncorhynchus; species Oncorhynchus masou. The sequence goes on from NW_027016777.1 coordinate 17,773, forward strand.
ACATTTTCCTTTCTAGCTGTGCCACCAAATGTTTGCGAACCACTGTTAAAAGTGAACAGGTTTAGCTAATACTGTAACATTACGGAACAATGTTTTTTAAATTAAACAAATGGCTAGCGGGAGAGGCAATATGGACAATCCTGGCCTACAAAACTATGATTTATGTTGCGCAGATGAGAGCCAAGTGAACACTCTGTTCTGGTGTTTTTGCTTCTGGTGTTTTTGCCATTTATGCTCTCCCCATTGAGTAGAATATGTCACGGTGACATCTAGATGGCTACCAATATTAGTTATTTCTTGTGTAGGCTGCTATCCTACTTGAAATACTGTATAATCCTGGAGGGGAAAATCTGACACTCTACTTAGTTTCCACCGCCGACACTGTTAGGCTACAGCTGACCAGTGGCTCTGCACCTTGGGTCGGCAGGCACCTCGATACAATATGGTGCACTGGTCATTCATAGAGTACGGCCCACAGCGTGGTTTATGCGGAAAATGTGGCCCGTCAATCCCCCAAAATACTGCTAGAAACAAGCCATTTTCTCTGTGGTAATAGTGGAAACATAACGGTCACGAATCTGAGCTCAGTGTTTTCTCTATGGCACTCAGAGGCTGTGATATCAGCCTATAATCACAATAGTCTCTCTGTGATGATTTTCAAGGTTGCACAGCTAGATATCTACAAGCAATTTAGAGCAGACTGAAACGGCTTTTGTCAACTCGAGCTAGCTAGCTAGCAAAATGTTAGCCTGCTATCTAGCTAGGTTAGCTAAGGAAACATGCAGTAATTCAATGTTGTCTAGCAATAAATATGCTTATTAACAAGGCAAGGTACCTACCCAGCAGCTGCTGAAAATATACTTCCATTTCACAGCCACTTCAAGAAGATATTTACTCAAATAGTCTGAGTTTCATGTGGCCTGCCCGACAGCCTGAGGTTGACACCTGAATGGATCATTTGAATCTACTGTAGGCATACGCTATTACTGTAAAGAAATACAGTATGTTAGAGTAATATTTACAGGAGGCGTCCGAATTACAGTTATTTTCAGTATTTTACCCACAATGCAGTGCAATCTACTGCATGGATGCTGTAAAACACATTTATGGTATTACAATATGCATCCTACAGTGTTCTACTGTTGAAATAATAGAAAAGTCTTACAGTGTATGTGGATTTGGCTGTACATATCTGCTGTAGATGCAGACAGCCCCTAAAGGCTGTTGACCTCTAGCTATATCTGCGTCTCGGATGGCACCGTATCCCCTGTATAGTGCACTACTTTTCACCAGAGGCCTATGGGCCCTGGTCGGGGTTGGTGCACTTTGTGGGGAAAGGGGTGCCATTTGAGAAACGCTGTATATATCACTCCCTTAATGAATTCAGAGGAGAAGGGCTCTACCAAAACAGTACCTTGTCTGGGTTATTTATTGCTAATCCTGCCTCCTCCTCTGCTAAATTCCACGCTTTCCTTTCTCTGGTCGTCTCCCATGTGAATCCAACACGGAAGACCTGTATCTCAATCAGTATTGTTCTTTTCCTTTCTTTGTCCTCTGCCCTCTTGGGAATGTCATCAACATGCTGACTATTTATATAAACAGAATTACTTGCAACCCCACCCCCCAAAAAAACAAACACTCGGACTGTCAATCTGATAGCATTCCAATATACATTCCAATTCCCCACCCCAAAATTGTGGTGATTTAGAAAATGTATTGAACATATATAATTGCTAAGCTATTGTTCAAAGGAGGTCATTTAAATAAATGACAACACATCCGTAAACTCCTTTACAAAGGCTTGCTTTGTCATAGGAGATATGGGCTGTGTGCATGTTCAAGATATCTTCAACTACAAAAGCACTTTTCCATTAAGGAACAAAAAATGAGCAGAGAAAATTGTTCCTTGAATTTCTTTGGGCAGATAACGATTCTTATCTTTATCAGCAGTTAATCTTCTGAGGTCAAGATTAAAGGGAAATGTGAAGTGAACCCCTAGTGTCCCCAATTAAAAAAAGAAAGAAAGAATGCAAGGGAGAGGGAGAAAAGAGAAGTAGACTCTGTCATAGATTAGCCTGCTCTCCAGTCCCCTAAGTACTGCAGAGAAATAGAAAACAACACAATTAAATTATGACACCTGACACTTAGACCTCACTTCAGTGAAAATGGACTAACTGTAGAATGTGAGATACTGTCAGACGATTAATGTGTGATCACACACATTAGCACCTCTCCAACACGACATTTTCTGATGCCCCCCCCCCCCATTTTGAGCTACACATGGACATCAGCTACTCAAGAACATGTCTCTAAAATGTGTCCTCTCATGAGCTTGGGGGACAACCATATGTTAGAGGTAAACTGATTGCACTGATTGTGATCATATCTAAAGCAAGTGTTGACTGACAGATGGACTGTGCAAGCTTCATTCTCTCCAACATACATGAAAAGTAGCAATGAATGCACTACATATAATTACTTCAATAAACATAAATTCAATGGACTTAAAGTAAGAATGCATGTTCCAAAAGTCATAAGACAATCAAACAAGTTGTTATGACATTAAAAGGGGGTGAGGGGGTTACATGTTTATGTTAGAGAAATTGAATGCACCTGAGTTACTTTAAAGCCAGGCCACAGTATCTTGGCATTGAAATAGGCCAATATTTACGCCTCACACCTGGTATTATAAGGTCCGTCCTTTACGTTAGTTACAGTAGAAAATGAAATATTTAAAACTGGCATCCTTTCCATCTCTAAAATAAGAGAAAGCATGTTTAACCATTCGAGCTAGAGCGCCCACACATATTACAATACAAACAACACCTACACAAGCCCACTCAGAATAACAGCACACACTTCAATATCAACAAGAGACATGATTCAAATGGTAGTCCATGTGATCTCAAAGCAGTGCAACACATTTAATTGCTGTCACCTGAGGTCATGAACAAGCAGGAATCATTTCTCTTCTCGAACCTTCCCTGAAGCTTTCTTCGGCTGGTCATCTCACGCCGGTGACGTACAGTGCCCATTACATTGCCCCTTTACAGAAGATAATATTCATAAGGAGAGCAAGGAGGGGAGGGAAATATTGTCGCTCACTATTTTGCACAACTGGTAATTAACGGTGTAACGTTTAACAATTTCCACAGCTTTGAGTGCAAATAAGCAAAATGACTGGGAAGTAATTGAGTAAGTGCCCACTGACATCACCGCTCACTCAAGATAAGCCAGGCAATGTGATACAATCATGGCTGGGGATGTATATGGCTAGTGAGTGAGGGAATGCATTTAGGACACTATCGGCCTACCACAGCAAATCTGTTATGTTAATTTACAGCCCTATTCTCACAACCTCTAAATTAGCTGGGCTAAAATGATCTGCATTTGTGGAAAAGTGAAAGGAATCAATTTGCATGCCAAATGTAACCCTGCAAATTTGATGAAGGACGGTGTGTTGATATTTTCCCATTAAAGATGAATGGGGGTCACCACTGGCCAATTTGGCCTGATGAGATCTTCTAAAAGGAAATATTTGAATACCGTTCGATTGCATAGAAAACCAGACCTGGTTTTACACCAGCTGCTACTGGCAATATGCATCAGAGAGATTTCACAATGTCCACCTGACGACACAGCTTGAAACAGTCATGACAAAACAGTCAATAACCCGTCGTTTGTTTCTTTCCCTGGTTGTGTGTGACATACGTTTGCTGAAGCTCTATCATGAAGAGATGCAAATCTAAACATTCATCAATCAGAGCATTTTGTCACAGAAAGTTGATCAATCATCCCCAGTACTATATATCTTAATAGTGTGAAAAGAGTGTGATTGTGCTTGAGATAGGCAACGAAAGTGGAAGGGAAGGGAAGGGAGAGTCAATCCTCTTGCTCCAGTGGTCCATGGTAGATGGATGATTCCTCAAGGTACATTTTTTAGTTCAGTTGAGCTACATTGATTTGGCAGCATCGGGTGGATGTCACACATGCACGGAACAATGCTCGATGACTTTGCTATCCTATTCCCATTTAAATTGCCTCTACTTTTCCTTTCTGACACCTGTTTAAATCAATGTCTTCCTCTGCAGGTCATGGGCTGAATGTACTAAGGCACCCACCGACCACCTCTCAAATCCACTAAAATCAACACAATAATTGAAATATTTTCAAGCTGATTACACCGAGGCCCGGGGCTCGGCTGGTTGCTAAGAATACGCTCCCTGGTTTCTAGCGGGAGTAAATCATCTTGCATTATTAGATTTTTGTTACTGATATGAAACCGCTAGTCCCTCGATTAAATGTCTCACAGTCAACCACCTAGGGGACAGAGGGGAGAGACAAAATAAAATAGTCACTGTGAACCTGTCAAATAGGATCTCTAACTTCCCCTTTCTCAGGGCTTCACACATCTACCTGTTTATGTTTGTTCCAGTTGAAATAACAAGAGCTCGGCTGGTTAAAGTGTGATTGAGGGAAAACAGGACAGACATGGGGAAATGTCAGCAAATCACACATCAATCTTGGGTTTGGTTAAGATCATTAGATATTCTAAGTGATCCGTCTAGCCCTTATATCTATACTGATTGTATACTCTAAAAACATGATGTTTGGACAAGGCTTAATGTAGTTTGTATGACACAAAATAGCGAAGGTCAAAGATTGAAGGTCAAAACATTGATACAATGCTTCATACAGAAGTGCTCCCTAAACAGACACAGATAAATAGGCATTTCCCCAACAAATTCTGCACATGTCAAAAGTCATACGATGGCTTTGTCCATCAGGTTAAGATTACATTAAATGAGGGAACATTATCACACTGGAACTTTCCATATAATACCATGTTATCATCCTGTTTGGTGGAAATGAATGTTGTAAATGGGTTTCAGGGATTAAAAATTAACATATTTTGATAGAAAAACATAAATTCCTCATCAGCGCTGTACCGCAACTTGAAAATGGTAAAATTCAGACTTGGCACCTATTCATTTTTGCCCCTGTGAAAGACCACACCATGCTGGTGAATATAACTAGCACTAATACTTTACTATCACACCGTGATACAATTATCATGGATTAGACCAATGGCTTGGAATTGACTTTATCATCCATCAAGACGAAAGCGAGAGACGTACTATGCTGCATCCATTAGATCTGATGCCCTCTGATTACCATTGGTTTCTATTCCATCTCCCCATTAGCTCTGCATTGGGAAGGATTTGCTGCTGCAAAGACATGTCAGACACTGAAGGCTGCTCGAGCCTGCCTTGCCAAATGAGATCAGTGCTCACAATAATGGTGGGGTCAAGTGGAGGGACAGCCTCTTTAGTCCATGGCAGGCTGACAGCCAGCATTATATGCTTTGAGTACAGTACATAGACATGTGATAACCACACAATCAATTAGGAATAGCAGGAGGACTGAACCTGGTGGCGTGCCAAGAGTTCATCAACAAGAAGATGTGAAACGTTCATTTTTTGCGATTGTATCAGTCTTTGAAAACACCCCAAATACTAAGAGATGTGAAACCAGAAAAAGTGGTCTTTTACAGTGTATTCCAAGTTTGGGATTGTATCAATATTGTGTTTTTTAGACAACTGAAACTTCAAAATATTCAAAGAGTTGGCCATGGGAATCCACTACCTCCTCATTGTAGTACTAGTCAAAGCCACAGATGTCATCTTACCTGGACCAGCCAATGAATGCCTTTTGTTAAGTAAATCAAATGTAAATAATAATATAAGGCTAGAATCTGCAGTTGCTACTCCATATTTTGGACTAATAAATTAATGATATATACCCATTGATTCTTGAACAATATAATTTATAAATGACTCATGAGCTTGGTTCAGCTGTCATACCCCATCAGAACCTAGATTATAAGCTTGTTTTTCTCCAATGTTTGTAAACAATGTAAATGTGAACATCCAATTTATAGCCTCAAAACATGGTTAAAACTATAAGGTTTATATCATGGATGGTCATCCCATGCATCTATACGGGTTAGCTGACAACGTAATAAATACGATGCGCACACTTCAATGGGGCAGAAGTCTGCGAATTGTGGTTCTGCATGGCCAGATAGCTACCAGCAATGACAAGAAACCGCCAGGTGGTGAATTGTAAGTGACTCGTTTCAGGTAGTTTCATCTTGTTCCTGAAACCATGTCTTGCTTTGAGGTGTTTTGACTTATTTCCATGTCAATGCTAATATGTCAAAAATTCACTAGCATGCAAACCAATAACTGTAACGACGAACTTGAAAGACAACAAGTGTTCATTGTGCAAATGCCTTTATGTTTTCGCTAAACATTGGTGAATCAATATTGTTTACATGTTGTCAACAATCTAAGCCAACTCCATCTGTTTTGCCCCACCGTTACACACACGTTGGTTTAATCTCGGGGGAAGATACTGCTCATAGGGGGAATTACCATAAATCCATAGAAAGTGGAAGTCCATCCAAATTACAGTTATGTTTTTAAATGTAAAAATGATGATGAGGGCCAAATGAAACACTTGCTTACTCAAAGGGGATATTTATCAATGGACTGACCTCGCCATTGTATTCCTTTAATTCAAAGAAAGAGATTACAAGACATGTAACCGGATGATTTGCTGACCTCATTTCTAAGAGCAGCCTTTCTCACAGGTTTTCCGTTCTCTTTCTCTCCAGCCCCTATCCCTACAGTATAAGGCAGGCCAGGCTGACAGCTCCTCTGAGAGGGGGTCAGCAGTGATCACAGCCTGGCCCCTAAATAAACATGACGCCTACTGACTAGGGCCCCTTCATTAGCTTGCAGTCAGGGCTGGCGTGTGGCAGCAGGATCGATAAGCCAGTCCCGCTCCTTTTATTTACCAACTAGCCGCTTTTTTCTTGTGGCTGACTTGTCTTCTTTTAAACAGTGCCGCTGTTTAACTGCTTTTATTGGGACTTTGTGTGGGACCATCTGGTCCCCCTGTCCTATAAGTCTCTCCTAAAGCCCAGGCCTGACAAGCAAGAGATATGTCAATGCAGTCCTCAGCACAAAGCAACATCTGCCGTGCCTGACGCCCACTATTGTAAGGCCATTTAATCTGTCCCCTTCCTCCCCTTAACAGCACACAACAGCTCCTGGTATTATGTTTTGCCACTCAATTAGCATTATCATCCAGCTGAAATAGAAGCCAATTTACCTTTAATGACATCATTGTTAGATGAGTGACAGCGGTCGGCGCGACGACTATCGCTAGATAAACGGAGGCCTGCCCCTGTTTCCCGGACTGGGCCTCGGTGAGGACTGAGGAAGACCAGAGCCAGCCAATCGCAGTGGCCTCAACTCACCCCTTCACCACCAACATTGTTTCCTCCGGTTCACAGAGGCAGTGTGCTGGAAAATTGAGTCCAGATTCATTAGGTTTCCAGTGTGCCGCTCGAGTCAGTTAAATTGATACATTTCCTAACAAAATTGAAGTGCTTTTGTGGCTGCGCCTGCGGATGGCTGGTGACCCCGCTCGGCCCACTGAGCAGCCGAAGCAAGCTGATGGATCCATTAGACCGCTTAGACTGCTTATTCCTCTCCCTCCATCTCTGACTGACACTGTAAATCTGAACCAATTTCAGACTCTAATCACCATTACAAACCTCTTCCACTGTCCATTTGTTACTCTGCAATTCGAATACACTGCCCAGATTGGTCCAGAAATACCAGTTTTAGAGGAGCTCCCTCCCCATTTTCTCTGGTTAAATGGTTCATGACTGGTCTCCTCTTCCTGCTGGTAGAGAAGAGAGAAGCTCTGGAGGAGGAGGAACCACTACCCATACATACCCAGTAAAAACAAAAGGCCTTGAAAAATTCCAAAAAGATCAATTGGAACCCTAAAAAAAGAGAAATGAATGAATAAACACACATTATTCAAAAAGATAAGTGTTAAATTCAGGGAGATGACAGACAGGGCTCAAGGCCACACTGCCGGCAGTGGCAGAAGGGTGTTCCTTGAATAACAATCACAGTTACACCTCCAAAACATTTCCTCATCCACTAGCCATTTTTACCCAGCTTTTATCTGTTCACTCAACCGCACGGCGCTAGCGAAGCAGTTTGGAGGATATTATTTCCCTGTTGGCCCCAGTCATATAACTCTGCTTACTATGCAGTCTATAATTTAAGACACTTTAATAATAACCCCAAATATTTGTTTGCTTCTTTATTTTCCTCGAACCTCTCTTTAATCTAACCTTCAACTTTGTTCAACTTTGAGTAAGTGACTCTGAACGTTTACACACAACATGCAAGAACACTGAAGTGGTCTGTATTATTTACACACTTAAAGACGCACTCCAGGATCTTAATAAGCACAACAAATTCATAACATACAGTTACGAATTGGATTCGTAGCATGTCATACGAAATGGATGACGTAGTACACAATTTGATGACGTGGTACACAATTTGACGACGTAGTACACAATTTGACGACGTAGTACACAAAAAACGGGGACCACTTTTGGCTCATGAGTACCACTTTCAAAACGACTGGCTGAAATTATACAAAGGTTTGAGATTGCATCTTTAAATCATAGTAGTTCAATCTAAGGGCTTCAGTTGAAAGCACTGAGTTAGCCCGTCAGTCTTCAGATCTAATTATTGCTGCTCCTCATATCCTCTAAGTGCAATGGAAACACATTTTAATTGATATTGAGATGTTTATGCCCTCAGAAAGTAATTAAGATTTTCAATTAATCCTTTTTCTTTTCTGGACATCTTGGCTCAGTGTCCTTGAGCGTCCAGCGATTAATTCCCCAAACCTCCACCAAATGAAAGAACTTTAATTACTCTTCATTGAATCATGGTCCTGTAAGTGACCCCATCCAAGGCTGCATCAACATTCAAATGAAAGCAGATACAAACTCAATGCAATCAAATCAGGGTGTCACGATCCCCTTCATCCAGTGGGGTCAGTGATGTTATTGCGGAGGCCTTTTTAAGATCCTTGTACATACAGCTGCACAGGTGCTGTAAAACCTGGGAATGCTGCTTATTGCTTATGAGGGTGTGAAGAGGTTGGTGGGCATTAAAACCAGAGGCTCTTAAGTGATCAATACTGTAGTTCTGGAAGAATCAATTAAAATAGCCCACTCACAAAGTTATTCGTTCTCCTCTGGGATGAAGTAATGCATGCACTGACCTCTTCAACTCTCACCATTCCTTCATTTGCTTGCTTGGTTAATACATTCAAATGTGCCCATACACAACATTGCACTGTAACATTCAGCTCCTTATCAATCAACATAGAAATGTGTGCCGTGGTGCCACACAGCTCGCCCCCAGAGGTGTGTATAAAAGGTGGACCATGTCTTCGCCCTGATATGAGAAAATAATCCATCCTCTACAGTATTTCTTTTTCCTTTGGAATTACATCTACCCCAAAACCCAAATGTGTACATGCAATATGACAACACGTTGACTGTCCAAACCTCTGTCGCCATGCCGAGAATAAATAACAATTCCTCCTTGCTGCCCTTGCACTGGCTGTTTTGCTCACACATAGAATCACCTGCCCGTTTAGGCAACAAAACGCCTGCTTGGGGATTATGGTGACATAATCTCAGCAGTGGCCTGTAGAGTGGGGGCTGAATGGGGTCTGAACCCTCTATGCCAAGCTGAGATAACATTTGTCACTGGGGCTCCTGGGCTCCCCATTCATAGATTAGTGGACCGCGGCCTTTCAGATTTTGAAATGGCTTTGGCACTGCCACATGTTTATTTAAAAAAAACAGGCCTCCAAGGACAGGAGGAAGCATCTTGTCTCTTTCTTGAGAGCACCATTGCCTGCCCTCATCCAGTTCAGCCGCGTCCTTTGTGGAGGCCATCTTTAAGAGGGGGTTGGGGATCACTATGGCTGCTACCAAGACCAGAGATTTCACCTCATTGTTGTTTCACGGCTCTTTTAAAAATACCTATTTATGTTATTCATGCTACCGTTGGCCACTCAGCTTTGCGAGTTTGAAAAGCACAATATTGAAAACTAGGAGTAAACACAACATACTGTATGGGTTTACTCTTGTTAGACTTTCCCTTTTACCTAAAGATTGAAAAATGATATCATAATTTGAAAGATTATTATTCCAATTCTGTTACCAGACCAAATCATTTTATCCTACCCACTTCGTACATAGACCAGACAGCCCAGACTTGGAAAAGGGCCACATACAGTTGCTTAGTGGTGAAATTAGCCAGCATGACAGAGCAGATGATTTGGGGACTCACTAGGCCTATTCATTGACTCTGTATCGTCCTCCTCATAAACAGACACAGTGGTGTTTCATCATCTGGCCTCGCTGCTAGAGAAGCTTTAATCAGACAGCATTCCCCATAGCTCTGATTTAAAGAGAATTTTTGCTTCACAAAAGACCAAGACGTGTAAATGAGATGTGACATTTTATTTGTGCAGCGCCGTGCCCGTAAATAAATAAATATCCGGCCATGACAGACAGTGAGGCTGCTGGGAGAATCTCTCTACACATTGCACTCCCTGGTTAACTGTCACACCATTAAATTGTCTTGCTCTTCGACACATCGCCTTCCGATTGGTTAGCAGATGTAAAGTGAGGAAACACTTGCCAAACAGTTTCCGAAAGGCATGGAATTGATATTGCGAATCATATGTGACACAGTGACTTCTCTGCCCTGTAATTGATCTGCATTTAGGCTACAAGGCCTGTGAACACTGGGCAGGACTCATCATGAAGCACTAGACTAGAGCTACCCTATGTCCCCAGACAGGAAGTCTGTTTGAGCAGTTTATTTGTACTTCTTACAGGGACTGATTGGATCTTCAATTTTACCTGTGGTGTAGGCAGCTATATACCTCAGTGGGTCAGAAGATATCTGGCTCTAAGTGGGACCTTAGTTATTGCTCTTTCATGTGGTGGATCTATCCGTTCACTCTAATTAAATTGAGTTTCTTAATCAGGCTCTTTTAATCCGGAGTCTTGTGTGTTGGGACTTGTGATGGGATTTTGAAAGGGAATACTACTGATTCACAGAAACATCCTTATCTCACTCTCCTTAACTGTTGAAATCAAACTTGCAAATTAGGTTTGTACACTTACAATGAGATCCCTTACAAGAACCTTACAATGAGATCCCTGAGCCTTGTGCTCTGGGGTAGAGTGAGTTCAAAGTAGTTCAGAAGGGGAGTTTTAAACGTTTTTAGCTTCTCATCAACAATAGCTGCAAATGATTTGTTCAATTGAAATGAAAAGAAATGGTCGTCACAGCTTGAGTTTATGTACTTTAAAAAAATAATAGATGTTCATGATCCAAATCCAAATCGCTGACAATCCCTTTCGAAGCAAGTAATGGTTGCAAATACAATACATACAATACATACAGTAAGGACACCGTAATGAAAGTGTTATGATTCTGACAAGTAATGAAACGTTCCATTTATATGCCTGTGTACCCTCCTCTCACTACAACCCTTCCTGGCAAATTGAGGAAAACATCCCAAGATAAATCTCCAGGAGATAGGTGAAATGACCAATACTCCCCCTTCCCAAAATAAATGGGTTATATCTTTTAGACCTGGGTGACCACTCTAACCTATTCCAGGGTAAGCCTACAATTTCAGATCCCGTAAAGCATCCACCACTCCCTCCACTGTATTAGTTCTCTGCTGGGGGAGTTCATGCAGTTTGGACTTTAAGATCCAGATCAGGGCCAGGGTTGTTCTAGCTGGGTATCCAGAGATAGGGGTCTTACCTATGAGTCATTTTCAGCATGATCGCCCTTATCTGTGCTGAGCTGGGCTCTCCCCTGGCCACTCGGGGCCCTCTGTTTAACTCTGGCCCTCGCCCCGCCTCGCCTCGCGCCGCTCCACCACCAAACACAAAAGCACTCACAGCCAAAGATGCTTGTTTGTCAGGGATTATAGCTTTTTTCTTACCTCTGTGGCATCATCCCTATTTGGCCACAACAGTGGTATAATTCAGCTCTAGTGCCAACACTCTCTGTCATCAGCATAGGCCACTGACCAAGTTGTATTAGCTCACTTGAACCTGAGCAAACCAGGTTGAGTAAACATTGGAGCACTCAACCATCACAGAGAGAAAATGAGACACTGTAAACGTATTTGAGGTCAAATGAAATGCATGGTACAAAAGTGTACTAAATATAAGCATATAAAGTAACGGAGGGAAAAGTAGAAAATACAATTGCTGGGAAGAGCTCATAGCCATGAGAGAGTTCTGTTGCTAGGATGGAATGAAAAGGAACAATGAATATATTTTAAGCAATTACCTCATTAGATTGAGAGCAGAGTTCCATAATTTATCAGGCTGACGACGATAAAAATAATCCACAACATAGAAACTAAAGAGCTGATCTCATAATGGATATTTTAATAATGTCCCTCGAAAATAGGGAAGAGCCTATTAACTTCCAATTTCAATTTATGAATAAAAAAAATGAATTTGCACCTCACTGAAATTTATGAAGGCATCCCACAAGATGTTGTGCTGGATTAAATCGATACTATACAATAAATTAAACCAGAAACAATCCAAAAGCTATGGATATTACATTTAAAATGTAATCCATGTCTTATTTTAATATATTTTCTAACCTTGCTTTTTTTTCTTAAATTTTAGTAAAAAAGTAAAATTTTGTGACCTAGTATATTACTATGGTTAAGAATTAAAATATGTATAAGTACTTTTGAAAGCAGTTTTGAAATGGGAAGAATATTTCTTAAAGGATTTCCATCAATATTTCAGAGAGGTGTTGGAAACCCGATGAGGTTAATAGTCTAGAGAGTTGTCTCTATGGTAACAAAACAAGTTTATCCAGTATATTTACATCTTCACCTTGAGGGAGCAGGCATAAGTGTAGGACTTCAGTCCCCTAAAGGAATATCACAGGAAGATAATCACCAGCCTCTGACACAAGCATCTCTCAGACCCCTGTCTCTCTGACACTCAGGAATACTCTCCACAAGACTAATTGCCAACATTAACACCACAATGTGCATCCATTGAGACATGATTCAAAATGTCCTCCCCACTTTATTAACCTATATAGCAAAGAGATACATTGTTATACTGTTTTTTGTTTCAGGGTCTCATGCTTCAGAGTCTCATCTTTCAGTGTGAAGGAGGGATCTCATCTCAAGGCTTGATTTGGATAATGGAGAACACCAATTCTGCTTGCCTGATTCCATCTATTTGGATTGATGCACATTACGGCTCAAATAGCTTAAATTAGTGAGTAAATGGCAGCCTAGTGAGTCCAACCTGCAGTAAACAAACAGCAGCGAGGTGGGAATGGGCTGTGCTAAACCCCACAGCATCACACTCCAGGGGGTTTCAGTAGGGACTTCTCCGTAGTGACAGCCAGTGTAGCAGCATCAGGAAATGTCCCCACTGAAATCTATCCAGGTTACTATATTTCACAGCATGTGATAAAGACAAATATGAACCCTGGAGCTGAACCTTCTGTAAGAAAAATGACTATTTTGTTTTCTTCACTACTGATGACTATTGGACCTGATACACCTACCACAGATTCTAAAAGTTTCATTTTCAGAAAACTCAAAAACAGGACCTTGGAGGGTGTTTAGGTGTGTGTCTGTCGCCAAGAAGGAGACGGACATAGCGAGTAAGAAAAAGAAGAAGAGGGGGGGTAGGGAAGGATCAGGGTCATTCTGACGGACACTGTATTGTGTTTTAAATGGAATGATCTCATCTCTAAAAGGCTACTGTGGATTTTCCCCCCTTTATTGAGAGAATAGCCATATTATCATACTGTTCTCCTCGTGAAGTCAAAGTCATATCCGATGATGATTGGGTTTGGGAGACGTTCTGATGGAAAAGTAGAGCCCATTGCATCCCCGTCTCCATCTCACATCGCATTGGCATATGCGGCTCACTGCTCCCCAGTTTTGGCCAAAATTGAAGGGCTTTACACAGAGGAAAATAAATAGATGGTTGAATAGCAATGGCCTGTGCCACTGAACCTTTTATCAGTGGGAATCTAACAGCCCTGCTGTTTTAGAATTTCAGTTTAGCTTCCGATTAGGGTATGTCCCGGCATTTTATTCCCTACATCTCTATGCTTCATAGCTTTCAAACACTTCTGGGTAACTGCCTATTATCCAACAGTTCCACTCCACTGACCCTGCCAATAAAACTTTTCATATCCTTATAAATGAACTCGATTGCAGCGTTCTAAACATTTACACTGCGCTAACAGATCATCTCCACACCTTGGAATTGGCTAAATTCCCTTTTCCTGATGAATATATAGGAGGAGATTAGATATATGATAGCTTTTCAGATTGCTGCACCCGGAGAAATTAGTTTAGTGAGCGTTTACAGAGGCTAAATTGGAAGCATTAAATAGCGGATTGAATTGATGGCACATTCATTGTCTCTCCATCGGTATCACTGTAAAATCAATTAGCCGTCACTTTTCCATTCTCAATAAAGTATGATTGTCAGCCACGGATGGATACAGAAGACCCTGACAGCCACTCAGGGACAGAACACCATGTGAAAACAAATGTGTGTGCAGGGCGGAGGATGGTAAACGTGACCTGTAATTGTGTGGGGAAGTGCAATTGACTTCATCAAAAGCCCAATGTGCATGGCAAGGGCTATTAGTTTAAGATTCTACCGTGGCAAACTGATAAGGAGCTGGTGGAAATTATTCAAATATTGCTTCAATACAGGGTGAGCAAAATAAAAATGGGATATGTGTTCAATCTTTATTATTCAAACAGAAATGTTTTGGGGTATTCTAATATACACGCTACCACTTAAAGCCATAATGGACAACCCTCTCTTCTGGGTTAAACTGACATGTCTACTGTAGCATCAGATTTACTTACAGCCAGATCACAAAATACAAATGATTAATGTACTATCCAATAGAAAGGCCTGAATCTTCTTTAGTAGTGCCTTGCATAGACTAAAAAAAATGGGGACCTGGACTTGAACGGACCCGAGGACAACTCGACTTAGATCCGTCACGTACCCTAACGGGTCTGGGTCTAAACTAGACC
Source organism: Oncorhynchus masou masou (assembly GCF_036934945.1). Lineage (NCBI taxonomy): Eukaryota > Metazoa > Chordata > Actinopteri > Salmoniformes > Salmonidae > Oncorhynchus > Oncorhynchus masou. The sequence continues at coordinate 32,821 of NW_027016777.1, forward strand.
TGATTGGACCCGAGTGACATTTAAAAAAAAGGATCAGCCAATTTTCTCCTCTGGATAAGGAATAGGTCTTGATATATTGGCTAGGCCTTCTATAAGTCAATAAATGCACCTTATGCATTTATTATTTATTTATAAAATAAATATGCTATAGGCTATACAGAGCCGTGGTCAGGTCCATTCGAGTCCACTCGTGTCTATCAGCTATAGTTACATAGACCCTAGACCCAATGACAATCAAACAGGACCCGATCGGGGACAAGTTAGAATTTCAGACCCGAACCAGATCGGACCAGGGTCGGGTCTCAGTTATAAGGGGTCTACCCGGACCCGTGATGACCACTACTGTTTGGCAATGGACAGATCTGTGTAGCCCGGCTACAGTGATTTTATTTCTATAGCTTAATCTTTCTGCTACTTATTGATTTGGCATGACAAAACAACATATATTAAACACTATGTCCATCATCCTCAGACCAACTAACAATAACAAACCACAGATAAAGCAGGACCATCACACATTATACACTGTTGTTCCTTGTCTCTTCTTTATTGTGTGGAGGGGTGTCATCTGCCGCTTAATAACGTCAAACAATCTGTTTGCGGAATATATTCAGAGCCAGTCAGCTGTTCAGTTTGGGTTGCAAATAAAACAGCATTATGCCTGTCAATTTGCCAGAGGCGTTGCTAAGTGTCCTCTGAGATCAAGACTTTCATCAAATTTTGCTTCCTAATGAAATCAAAAAGGAGGCCCCGATATCCCTTTCTCTCAGCAATGAATCCTGCTATCTTCACATTGAATGAGCTTCTGCCCCCAACAGCTGAAATCCTTCCCTCCTTATTTGCATGACATAGAGACGTGCCCAAGAATACCAGTGGCCGCAGCATCGCATACGGTATGCTATGAAATGATTCAATGAAATGATGCCAAATTCTAAATGTGACCAGTTTGTTGATTTGGAACAACATAAATATTTTTTCCTCTACTCTCCAGCAATAGACTAAGCCTGGAGGAAGACAGTGTTGCTAATATCAAGTTCTGGCTGGACGAGTATGTTGCTAATTGATGTGTTATTATTTTGTTTGCAGTAACACTTGCCAAGTTAATCAGTGACAAGTGTTCCAAATCATTAAACCTAATACCCTCCATTATTAGACCTCTAATACGCAAGAGGTATCTTGAGTTAAAGATAAGCACAGAGCTGCTATAACACTTTACAGAACAGGTTTGGGTATTAAACCCATTGTCCTGGGCACACGCCTCTAATTTCTATGAGCCAAATGAATGGTTCTTCATCTCCCTCGCTCTTCAGCCCAATCACTGCTATGCATCGCCACACAAAGTGGAGGGCTTTGGGTTTCACTGATGAAAGGTGATGTGGAAATGCCTTCCATTATTACTGCTGCATGTCATCAACACTTGAGCTTTCACGATATGCATGATATACATGACACATCGTAGATGCTCACCTCAGAGGTAAATACTTTAATTTCATGAATACAATATGGCTGTACACAAAAGGCAAGGTAGGAAGGCCTTCTATAAATCTGATTCGATGACTGTCCTGGGTCCTTAGTGAGAGAATGAAGGGGTCTAAATGAAAACCTTCTGGTGTCTTTGAGCTCAGTGTTTGGTATACGGGGTGGTGGTTAGACGGTAGTGAAGTGCCAGTGCTGTCTGATTGTCGTCCGCTAGCTGTAGGGGTTTCAGGTTTCGTCGTGTGAGATTAACGATGTTTGTGGAAAGTGGGCAGGGCAGAGTGGAGGTCAGAGGATATCCCAGGCAGCGGATCATCCTCAGACCATCTGAGGAGCCCTTTAATGCTGAGGAAGCGAGGCTGACGGAGGAAGGTGAGAAGGATAGACTGGGTGTTTTCTCATGATCCTGGCTGACCTGGGGAGGGAGGCTCCATGGCTCTGGGGGAGGGAGGCTGTTAGGCTGTTGGCTCTGGTGATGGCTCTGAGTAGACAGCTGATGCTTAGGAGCAGGTGGGGTGGCGCTCTGTCCACAGGTGCTGCACAGATGCCTCCAGAGCGAGGGAGGGAACAGAGTGAGAGAGCACCAGTCATCCAGGGACACTGGGACACTGGGGCAGGATCGGCTGTACACTGGAGACCCCCTGGTCCTGGTCCTGGTCCGTGTCCTGGTCCTGGTCCTGGTCTTGCCTCAGCCACAGCTCCTTGGCCCCTCACATCTGCTGAACCAGTCTGGTTGTGGGCGATTAATTACCCACACCACACGGTGCAGGACCATGAAGGATCCTGGGAAAACAGGAGCACAAATGCAATAGGGATGTTTTTTGTTAGTTTACAAAGAATAACTGCAATCTCTTATTAGATAACTGATTCAGTGTGATCTTATTCATTTTCATCTTAACCCAAAGTTAGAATGTTTTTGAGGTTGATCATTCTATCACTAAAACAATCTGCTCTCAGTCGTGTCTCACATGTCTCCCTCTTCAAAGGGGGCATTTTCAAGGAGGTCTTTGAAAGCCATCAAGATGAATAAATGGAAATGTACAGGAAATGCTGTCCAATTGGTGTCATGATTGCTGTTTGGGAGACTCATAATTACAGATAGAGGAATACAGATAAAAGAAGTGAGGCTGGTAATGGGAATCTGTTTGGAGAGGAAAGGATTCTAATAACTCATTTTGCCTAATAAACTATAACCGATTTAATCTCCACCTTATCAGGCCAATATTTCACCACTTTCCTTTTTAATTGGCTATTTTGTAATCCCAAGTCCCAACAGAGTGGATGGTCTGTCTCCCTCTCCTGAGAGTTAGCATGAAATCAGTTTGAAACGCTGTGTCAATCTCATTCTGAAGTGGCCATCTGGCCAATATACAGGAGCTGGGGATGGCACACTGAACCATGGGGTCTCTGTGAGGCAATCATCAGCAGATTTACACAATGTGTTAATGCAAATTTAATAGAGATTTCCTATCGGCCACTTTAATCTTCACTGTGTCATCAGTGTCAGCCTGACTGGAGAGTCTACTTATACCTATCTCCTAGAGAGAACACACTATCGAGCTTCAGAGGACTGGCTCATGTACTGCACATGAGCTGTTTTGGATGAAATGTTGAAAACAGTGACTATAATGATATGCACAGGATCCATCTGAACATGATAACTGTATACATTTACATAGCTCATATACAAAACATGATTCTGATTCTGACACTGGGTTATAGCAGAAAATGTAATATGTAGAATGCATAAGGTAGCATTACATTAAGTTATATGGCTTATGTTTCCTCATACTGTATGAGATATTGAGTTACCTTCCCCATGAGAGTAATAACATCAAAACAAACTAATAACCACTTTCAAAAGGGAAGTGATTGCTGTACATTTCTGTCTTGTTTGCTTGTATGAGGTTTATACAAAGATTGCATTTGTTAAAGTTGATATAAGTAACTAGTCGTGTTTTTAATTCAAATAAGTTGTGATGTTATCTCATATAATTTCACTCTCTGCTCCAGAGCAGAACAGCAACAATAGTATGTAATGAATTGTTTTTAGTTTTGACAATTTTGTAAATATTTTGAAGTCACAGTGATTATATTTGCTCAACTTTTCTTTTTGACACGGGTCTTTCAGTGTTATCGGTAAACGCTGAATTCCAAAGCAATTAAATGTTTTTGCAGGGCACACAGAAATATTCTCAACGTTGCATTGTCGTATCCACACAAGACAGGAAATAACATGTAAATGCTTGACAGCAGTTCCATGCAAACCTTTGATTTCATTTCAACAATGTTTTTTTTTTTGAACAAAAGCGAAGAGGTGGCTACAGAAATAGAAAAATGGATATCAAAATGTAAATGTTCCCTTTCTGTTTAATTGGACCGGCACGTTTACTTCACTTGAATGGAGAGGCCCTGTGCTGAGATAAGTAAAGTGAGCTGTTCCACTGAAACGAGAAATGACTGTTTCCTTTCAGTTCAAAAAGGCTGTGCTTTATGGCATTTAGGCATGATGGGATGCAACAGTGTTAACAAGTCTCTCTTCTCTGTCCTCTGTAAACCCCCTATGTGTCTGGAGACTTAAACGGGCCTGTAGAGTTCCAATTGCATTTCAACACATTTCATTCGCTGTGGATTTTTTTTTAACATACTGTACATATGTCATTCAAGATCACATACAATTGAAAAAAAGGTTAAAAAAAACAAACATAAAATACCTCTGCTTATATTTATAGCTGTGAGATGATTCTGGCAATATGAGACACAATCACCCAGGAGATTCTGTGTAAGTAAGTCAATATGACATGAATCAAGATGGAGGACATTTTAAATGGTCCACAGTTACAATCGTGCCACCATCACGAGGTGAGTTAAGAGCAAATATGTTTTATCCTATATAGCTTCAGAATAATGGGAAAAGCCCCTACATTATTGCCAGTTCTTCCTGGAAGCTATAGAGTCTGACATTAATCCCGACTGTCTGTAGAATTGATGCAATAAAAACCACTAGCGGTGCTTCACATTTCTCTCTGGTGATGCTTTAGAAAAATATAGATCTGCAGACAAACAAAGATATCCAGCCTTGATTGTTTCAGTTAATTTTCCTGGGCTCTCACTGTTCCCTTTGTTGTACATGAGAGAGACATTACACCCATGGCAGGATATGACCTCATTTGCTGAGGAGAAGAAATTTAATTAACAAGGCAAACAATGTCTGCAACTATGCCTCAGCAGCAGCGCCTCCAGGAGATAGCTGCTACCTTTCAGTGTTACCCAAACTGGTTCCAGCAGAGCTTGACAGACAGACTTCAAAACCACACTGTTGGTGTTAAATCACTGCACTATGTGGCTTTAAAGCAATAAGTCACTTAAGATCATAGTGAAAATATACACACCGTAACAATTGCACACCAAACAGCATAGATAAGACCATGCTCATGAAAACAAGATGTGTGGAGTTTGTTAAACAGCTGCCAGCTGAGCTGACAATATGCTCCTGGTCCTCAGCTGTATGAAAAAGCCCAGGGCCCTATGGGCCCTGGCATTATCGAACCAGTTAGGCACTTTGTATTACACTAGAGCACCTTTGAAAGGAAAGGCAATGATGTGCCAATGTATAAACACAACATGGAATCTCATGTTAGACCTACTAAAACGTGGATGTAAGGGAGTAGAAATACACCTACAATCACAAATGTTTGTTACCTAATAATGTTTGTACCATGTCTCTGCTGCTACCATGTTGTGCTGCTACCATGTCGTGTTGTTGTCATGTTGTGTTGTTGTCTTTGGTCTCTCTTTTTGTAGTGTTGTGGAGTTTCTCTCTGGTCTGATGTGTGTTTTGTACTGATTTGTAAAAATCCCTCGTCCCCGCAGGAGGCCTTTTAACACTTGGTAGGCCGTCATTGTAAATAAGAATTTGTTCTTAATTGAATTGCCAAGTTAAATAAAGATGAAATAAATCAATAATAAATGTCGAGGTATAAAACATCCATAATATAAAATGTAACAGGAGGCAGCCTTGCCCCGTGCCTCGTAATGACTTACACACCATTGTTTTATCACTGTAGGGAGTGAGAGATTTCAGATCTACTCAGCTAAATGAAACCGTGAGATACCCTTGATAGAATGTCCACTACATTTCCCAGAGATATTCACATGATCTGTTTAAGACATCCGAAAACCTCCGAGACAATCAAATCTCTCACTTCTGGTCGACAGCAACTGGTTTAATGACAAAGCAGTAAATAACGTCCATAACTCCACATCGCTTGACTGTTATCTGATTTATCTCTCTAGTCTGCTGAGGTGATTTGACCCCCTACTATAGAACAGGACAGGGCTATTGGCTGAAAATAAAAGCCATGAATGGATTCTTTTATTGTCTCCTCATATGGTCAAGAATGTCATCTTGACTTGTAAATTCCTTTTATAATGTACAAACATCTTTCCGGCTCCATTCCAGGGAGAACAATGGCTTGACAGCCCAACCAGAAATAGAACCAGTGCCCCATTACCCATGAAGCACATTCATGATAATGATGGACACCATTACTCGCCTCTCTTCTTTTGTCGTCTGTGCCGTTCCCAACACTTCTGTACTATACGGAGGGTCTAGCAGCAGCTCTACATCCAACATCTCACTGGATGTGAACTTCTCGTCGTCAATTACATGAAGCACAAACAGCAGATCATGCAGTGAAAGTCACACCAGAGAGTTGTTATATTTGTTGTTTTCCCCCCGTCCAGATTATTCAGTATGGGAGCATATAATTGGTTTTCGGTGATATTAAATTCGTAGCTAAAGAGATCTGCATCAAAAGCAGAAAGCACAGCAAAACAATTTTAAGCCTAATTTGGTAGGAGACATGATTGGCCCAGTGGCAGCGCGCAACACAGCCAATTACGATAAGGATTAAGCGCATGCAATCAAAAGATGGAACAAGATCATGTGCAGAGATACATTTGGAACACAAGCAATTCATTGAAGAAGCATGACACCCTGGCTGCTAAAGATGAAGGAGGAGATGAGGTTTTAACACTTCATCATTATTAATGACAAAGACGACTGATTTGTCCCCATCTCACAGCAAAAAAGGCTGCCGTATGTTTTGGAGAAGCCAGACTGTGCTGTCAGGAAGTCTTCGCTGGGCTGCATGGCCGTCCTGTGGCCGCTGTCTGTCTATTACTCATGTGCCTAGTGAACCCAGGAGGCAGAAAATGGCCGAGTTCACGAGGTGATTAATGAGTACTGTGCCATGTCGTGTCAAAATCGGACACAGATTGTTAACGCCGAACTTCTCGCAGGACTGCCACGATAATGCACTCCTCTTATAGTAAATCCATTTACTTGAAGCTATTGAATCATGATTAATAACGTCCTTCAGGTTTGTAAACATACAGATAGAATCATATTTCGTGTCAAAAATCGGACACCGATTGTTAGCACCGAACTACTAGCAGGACTGCCACGATAATGCAGTAAATCCATTTACTTGAAGCTATTGAATCATGATTAATAACATCCTTCAGGTTTGTAAACATACGGATATAATCATATTTACTTTTTACCCCACTGGGTAGGTACAATTCCTCTAAAGCCCAGATGATGTTTGTAAAGAGGTATGGGGTGGAACGAATCAAAATGCTCATGCTGACTATTCTCACCAATCTTTCCAAGCAAAGGAGAGAGCAGCTCTGTGTCCGAGATCACAATGATTGGACAATAGGTCACCCTCTCACAGTATATAATATATAGGGAAGACACTAATTTAATAAGCTGGGCTGCTAACCGTCCAACAATTAGGAGAGATGAGGAGATGAATCAGTAGGAGAATGGCTGCTGAGGGAGAGGAGCGTGTCATTCTAGCTGTTGAGTAATGACTGCTGCTCTCTCTTGATCGTCTGAACCACCCTTCTCTGCTGCACCAACTCGGCCCCAATTAAAACCACAAGTGGTCACTGGGTTATTTCTCCAGAGAACAGCTGAAATGAAGCTGTACGTTTCATTGGTGTATCCTGGTTGGAAAGTCAACTTGACAGAATGCAGGGGCACTTGATAAACAGGCTATCTAGGGCACACACTGTATTGCAGGCCTCTCATGGGGCGTTGTCAAAACCCCAGACATTACAGAGAAACCCGAAGCAAATTATCCTGACATGGATGAAACAATAGCAAATTGGACAAATGATATAATTTGAGTCCTATAGTCCCCAGCAGAGCCCTGGCTGTTCCCAACACTCACAGGGAATTGGAAATAAGAATAGTGTTTGTAGTAAAGGTCAGGTGAGATAGTGGCTCTCAGCATGGCTCCTTTACTGGAAATAGGATTCCCTGAGAAACATCCCAGACACCAAATGTATTCATTATGGTGTTGCTGTTTTGTAATGCACTTTCTATTAAAGGTACCCTGTTTCCATTATTCAAGAGTCTCTTTCTCAAAATAAGAGCAGGTTTGATGGACCTGTTGAGGTGTCAGTGACAACCGTGAATCAAGCCACGTCTGATTTTCTACACACTATAAATGACAGGGCTGGTGTTGCTCTGCCACAAAGTGCTGTCGTTCACTGGTTATAGCTCAACTGTTAGACAACGGCTGCAAATGAACCCAGATCAGCAGAGAGATCGAAAACGACAAAAAACGTCTATTTGTGACCTGATTCTTCCGCTGAAAGAAATTAAGACCGATGAAGAACCATTTTTTTTTTCTTCAATGAAAGATTCCTTTGGGTTTTCCATGGAAGAGATAAACCACGAGGGGATAGATTGAATTAAATTGAAAGTTCTGGATGACTTCTACCCTTTTCAATGTTTGAACCTACTTCTGTGCCTTGATTTCACTTGTCTTAAAAATCAATTTGTTTTTTTATGTCAGGGAACAAAGGTGTTTCAACAAGTTCAAGAAGACAAAGGTCACTGGGACGGAAGTTCTGAATGTTTGGCTATGTCTGTCTCCCATGGCAAGAGAGGGTTTTGGAGGTAATCTTAGTCTAGACTGCGTGTGCTCGTTGCAGCAGGAGGGAGTCATACCAACTCATTAATCAGACCCTACTGACACTGGTAACCTTCCACCCCTCATAAGGTCAAAATAGCTCCTGCCAATGAGGAGAACTGTGGAACTAAGCAACCAGAAACAATGTGATGTTTTGTCTCAGTTTATGTTACTCTCATAAGGAGACTGGTCAGCCTCAGTGGAGGTGAACACCCATTTAATGCAGTTCCCGGACTTCATCCACCAATAAGGATGGACATTACATGGCCAAGATCACTAGGAGGGAGTCAGTAGACTCTGGGAGCAATGACAAGAACGGGCTTTCTTTTGGTCACATCTACCTGCCTCTGTGCAGGGTCATTGCATAGCTATTTAGAAAATAACCCATTTACTGATAAAAGACAGCAAACCACAAACAAACTTGAAAAGTCTCAGGTTAAATCACACAAGGAGCAACTATAATAGTTTGTCAATTTCTGTTATCATGAATTACACTATACGACCAAAAGTATGTCGACACCAGCCGAACACCCGCCGAACATCTCATTCCAAAATCAATATGGAGTTGGTCCTCCATTTGCTGCTATAACAGCCTCCACTTTTCTGGCTCGCAGTCGGCATTCCAATTCATCCTAAAGGTGTTCGAGGAGGTTGAGGTCAGGCCTCTGTGCAGGCCAGTCAAGTTCTTCCACACACCGATCTTGACAAACCATTTCTGTATGGTATTGTCATGCTGAAACAGGAATGGGCTTTCCCCAAACTGTTGCCAGAAAGTTGGAAGCACAGAATCGTCTAGAATGTCATTGTATGCTGTAGCGTTAAGATTTCCCTTCACTGGAACTAAGGGGCCTAGCCCGAACCATGAAAAACAGCCCCAGACCATTATACCTCCTCCACCAAACTCCAGAGAACGCATTTCCACTGCTCCAGAGTCCAATGGCGGGGAGCTTTACATCACTCCAGCCGACGCTTGGCCATGGAAACCCATTCCATGAAGCTCCCAATGTACAGTTCTTGTGCTGACGTTGATTCCAGAGACAGTTTGGAACTCGGTAGTGAGTGTTACAAAGACAGGCGATTTTTATAATCTTCAGCATTTCTGGGAGCTTGTTTGGCCTACCACTTGTTCCTAGACGTTTCCACTTCACAATAACAGCACTTACAGTTTACAGAGGCAACTCAAGCAGTGCAGAAATTGACACACTGACTTGTTGGAAAGATGGCACCCTATGACAGTGCAATTTTGAAAGTCACTGAGCTCTTCAGTAAGACCATTCTACTGCCAATGTTTGTCTATGGAGATTGCATAGCTGTGTGCTCGATTTTATACACCTGCCAGCAAAGGGTGTGGCTGAAAAAGCCGAATCCACTATTTTGAAGGGGTGTCCACATACTTTTGTATATATACTGAATGTTTCATTAAATATGTATGATGCTTTCGTAAACATGACACCTGTTCAGACCACTTATTGCAGTTTATGACAATGGTGTCATAAATCATCACTTTGTAAGCTCCTTTTGCCACGCACAGTCACAATGATATATGACTGTTCATACAGACAAAATATTTAATGATAGCATTAGGATAGGCTTAGCATGGATCTTTCAAATATATTGTTAGCCATTTCTCTAACCCCATGCTAAAGAGTCAAGTACTGTTGTCAATTCACCACACATTTCCCTTGATTTGATCAGGCCCTCAGCCACACAAGTAGGTTACCGGAAAGAGGCACGGGAGAGCAGAAAAACACAGGGAAACGGGACCTTTAGCATTACCACGCATTTGCATCCCAGTTCTTGAGATGGTCTGAAGCCGATTGATTAATGGAGACAGGGCTTGGCGAGCCATAACAGGGCGTCTGCTCCGGTTAAGTGGTGCTTAGATTGTTTTATATCGGCTGTGATTAGAGGATGAAGCCCAAGAGTTTCATCGTTTAGAATTCTCAACCCCCCCTCTAATCGCAGGAGGCCTTTCGATCCAACCTGCCCTGACAACTTCAATCAGACATGAGATACCTGCGCCAGCAGAAGCCTGTCAAAACCATGGAGGCGTATGAAGTGTAAAGAGAAGAGAGGGGCAAAAGAATCCACTTCGTAGCCATAACCCTTTGTTATATCTTCATTCAGCATATGAATACAGTTTTGATCAACTTTACAGCACAAATGATTTACCCAATAGTAGAAGATCAGAGGCTATGCAAAGATTGTTGTAATTTCACAAAACCTCCAACTCTCTGGGGAGACGGCATTATTATCGACATCATCAAAAACAATCATGGCTGCATAAATTACTGCCTCTGTCTACACCCCATTGTCCCTTGCTTCTTCGTCACTTGCACAGATAACACACTATTACCATCACAAAGGACACAGCATAATAGAGCCGCCCAGCTGGTGGAAGAGGGACACAGTAATGAGCGTGACAAGCCGCAGTCAGTTGTCTGCCACGAGAAAACGTCTCATCCCATTCAAATGGTGTGTGTGCACAGTCAAACTAGAACACAGAGAGAGCATGTAGGCCTGTATTATGACGCCAGACGCGGCCATTGAGGACACATTTGATCCATTTCAGAAGCACCTGCCACTGTCCTCAGATAATCCTCGATACTTAACCTTCTCATTCAGCAGCCTGCTGGCAGGGTAGAGCTGCCGAGCTCTGTGGCCACCCCCGGAAAAATAACATGACTGCCCCCCTGTCAAACCCCCCTGCCCCTCAGATGCACTTCCCTCTCCCATAAGTGAAATAGGTGACAGTTACATTATCATCACAGTCTGTTAGCTCATACGGTATCCTGTGTCGGAACTTCATCGTATGTCTACTTTCCCTCAGCTTTTCACTGTGTGAGTTGAGACACTCTAGAAAATCCCTGGCAGCTCATATATCAAGGGAGCTTCTCACAGCACCGCTCCTCTTTCCTTGTCAATGCACCGGGTAAGTATTTTAATTAGTTGGCTAATTGTCTAAGTAATTGGTAGACAACTTAGCTCAAAGAGTAATCAATCTCTACAGGGCTGTGTTCTATCACATCAAAGGATCTGTAATTAACATGGCTAACCATGGGATGGTCTTTGACTGAGCTCGATAGCATGGGGGTGTACGATCACAGATAACACTAGGCTGAGCTGGGGAGATGGATCTGAGAGGCCTCCAATGAGCATCGAGAGGGGTTAGCATTATAGACACAACAAGCCCACTCCAGGCTTTAACCAAAACACACATTAGAGAAAGAAGCTAGTCTCATTGTCTTACACATTTCCCATGATGCAATAGTTGCATTGAGTAGACAAAGGTAACGGTCACTACATTTGGTGGGCTTTCATACTTTAGGATTTGTATGGCTTTATAATTCAGAATTGTAATTATTTTGTGTTGATATGAGTGAAATGCAGAGGCATAATCATAGCACTCACTCATGCTGACTTAATTACTTAAAGCACTTCGTTTATCAGTGAGGCCATTGGTTAAAGCCATGAATTGGCTTTAAATTGTACATCTAGTCACAAAACATTGACTGTTTTGATGTTTGATTTGTTTTCTGCAATTGTCACACCACAACTAATCTCAAGGGACTTCAAACAATGAAAGTATGATCTCAAAACCTGCCAAGAAATTGAGGGCAAAACGACCCCAAATTTCATCAAAAAATCTATTTCACACTCTCTCCACTCAATTGTGACAGCAAAATGGCAATTCATTCTTTCCCATCTAATTAATATTTCCAAAGGAATAAACATTTTGATATAGGCAGTGTCAATTTCAGTTTGCTGTAACGCTCTACCCCAGCAGTAAGCAATTATACATCTGGGATGAAAAAGACTAATCATGCCTCAAATTGATCCATTTAGGGCATTTTTAATTTCCCCATTGTAGAAAACAAGATGTATAATGAACAATTATACAAACAGTCAATTTCAATCCAGTGCAGAAGACTTAATTAAAATGACTAATGAAAAATGGGCTGCTTACAGTATAGAAGTTTACTTATCAATTTCCAAATGGGGAAATGCTTTATCTTCACGCAAGTTAATGAAACGTGACCTGAATAACAATAAAGACCATTGTATTTACAAATAAAGTCAGAAGAATAAGAAGCCCAGGTATGCTGCAGTGAATGGGCATGAGGATATGACACAAATGGCTTCTTCATTGAGATTAGTTACTGGGCCCTTTTCAGCAAGGCATTCCAGTTCAGAATGATTTAGCTCTAACATCTCATCTCATCTATATACAGGCTTTATTCAGTGTGAACGAATGGGAGTCAAGTGTCATAGAGGCCCAAACGTCTAATTATGATGAAGTGTCCAGAGCAGGCAAAGGGAGAGAACATGTGATTCCCTCAAGTCACCCCCTCCCCCCTGGCTCCCTGCAGCAAGGGCCAGTCCACAGAGTCAGTGGCACTGACAGATTGACAAATAAGGTTAATAAGTACTTTCCACTTCCCCTAAAGGCTAATCAAATATTAATCCTTGAGGTGTGGTCAGCAGAAAAAAATAACAACCAATTGATAGGAAGGAATTGATTGAATTGATTCTCTCCCCTCGCAACGTTAGAGGCCATTCAAATTCCTTTAGCATCTGGCGGACGTTGAACAGTCTAGCGAAAGGCCTTCTCCCTTTATCAGAGGGACCACTGTCTAAACACAGCCTAAACAATAGCATGCTTGATAAACCATTTAGTAATGTATTTATTTATTCATTTCCCTTTACTGTATTACTGTAAAATGATAATTATTCCATTACTTTATATCATTAGGAATGAGTATTGATGGATCAGTGTAGCCTATAATCTCAGGTTCTAGGAATGATGTCTGATTCTGGGTTCTTTCTGTTTTATGACTCATCGTCAGGGAACCCAACAAGCCAACTAGGCTAGCATTGGACCAATGGAGGGCATAAGAAATGAAACAATTACAGTATTTTGGACAAAACATGAATGACACCTGGCACAAGGTCCACTGACATCTAAAACAGAGCACTGATAGACAAATAAAGCATTGGCAGTAATTTGGTGTTGCCATAGGATTCTTTTTTCTCTCCCCCACAGAGCTCTCACTAATCACAAGCCCCAGGACATCTCAAGTCCTAACCTAGTGGACCATGTGAGCAGAGCCCCACACATACTGATAGGACAAAATTGGATCCAGTGAGAATGCAAAGAAGCTTATCTGCCACCACTTCCAGGCAGTGCTCTCTCCTAGAGCATATGTCAACATCATTTATTAGATGTGGCCAGGGACTAAATTATGTATGATCACAAAACGAAAAGAGAGAGAAAAAAGATTCTCTCCCAGTAGGTGGGTAGAATAATATTTGGAAAGAATATTAAATTATTAATAATTAGCCCTTGAGGGAGAATATTTGTTAACATTATCTGGCAAGTCATTTGTAATGCTTCAAGTCCATAATTAATCATATGGGATGTTTTGAATCATAATATATATAATATATGCATATTTGTTGTCGTTTAGCAGACACTTTTATCCAAAGTGCGCATACATTTTACGTATGGGTGGTCCCGGGAATCCAACATACTACCTTGACGTTACAAATGCCAAGCTGTGCCAAATGAGCTACAAAGGACCACCAAAGACCATATAGGTATTATAGACTATATACAGTACTAGAATTAAGGCTTTGGGTTTACAGTTAGTTGGACAAAGAGTACCGTTACTGAGGTCCGTACAATAATTACTCTCCTTTGAATATGTATCCCTTTGGTACTCTATACGACATAGCATTTGAACGTCAAACTCATTTTAAATGTGTATTGGCCCAACAGCAAGTTAATCATGTGTTTGGAAATCGAGATAGAGTTTACCACTTCCTATCTAATTTCATATTTTTTCCTCAGGATTTATGGATGGAATTGGAAACCAGTTTGTCAGTGTATTTCCATCAGTCCACCCTAACATACATTAAATACTTACTAAGTAGATATATTGCCAGATGAGCAATTCCTCAACCAAAATACACTTCAGAGGTACTGTGTAATTGACTCTCCATCTAACAGTATGGAACAAATCCCACTAGCTCAGGGAGTCTACAAATTGCATTAAAAATACTAAATTGGCCCAGGATTGGATAGAAGCTCATGTTCCTCTTTATCCCATTAAACATGAAACAGTTTAATCTGCAAAACCTGCTGACACACTGGGAAATACTCAAACGTGTGTTTGTTAAAAACATCAAGCCAACAATGTTCCCTCTGAAAAATATACAGCAACTGCAACTAGCAATAGCCTACAACAACGGAAGCCCATGGGTTATTACCTCTATAAAAACGATATACTCATAATCATGAACATCCTCATCAGCAGCAGCATATAAAATGCAGCTGTCTAGAGTCAGATGATGAATTACGGTTGACAGTAAAGATCACGTTTCAGCATGCCATAAACTCGCAGTGTAATGTCAAAAGCGAGACAAAGACTCACACTGTCAAATCATCCGAGTTTCTCTGTCAGTGGCTTACCCGATTTGAACATGTTCCGCTCCTTTTGATTACATGTAAACAGGTTTTGACATGGGTCTGGTTAAATGTGTACGACATGCTGGAAAAAAGGGAAATGCCTGTGTAAAACCCAACCTGTCAACACACAGTACCTGCTTTAAGTCTCTTCCCCATTTCAAGCAATCTGTGGGAACCAGGCCTGTGGAGCCTAATCCTGTTTCCATCCTCACCCCCCTCCTCTGTATCACACTTTCAATTCCACTTCCCCGTTCTTTTGTGTGATTTTCATTTGATCTCGCTTTTAAAATTCAAAAATCTATTCAAGCTTTTTTTTTAGTTGAGTTTCATGCTGCAGCCGTGAAGCCCTATTTATGTTTTAGATTTGGAATAGCAAATCAAGTGTGTATGGTTTAAGGGGGAATGCGAGTGCGAAATTCCCTGGCATCACCTTTTATGATTCTGTAGGTTTAAAATGTTAACAAGGGTGTTTTAGCAGGCTGATTTGTGCAGTATCAGCCTGTCGTTGGCTGTGCGCAGTCGTCTCAAGCCTCTGCGCTTGTGACATACGACAATCAGGAGAAACTCACTCTGAACAGGCATTCCATCACTATCTCAGGTGAGGTGTAGACCATAGGAGTAGAATGGTAATGCTAATTCTATGGTCTAGACACAACACTGAACTAGCAACACAGACACCTGACTACACACAGCACCAATCAGATGCAAGGATATGACCGTCACAGGAAGTGATTGAATACCTTTTTTTTTTTAAAGAAGCCTTTTCATGTCTCCCCTCTTTGTAAAGTAGACCAATCAAGTACACTCCTTCAAGACACTAAAGATCCCAGAGCTTACATGAGAAGGGTCTAGGAAGATCAAGTCAGCAAATGCGAAGAAAACATATTCCGAGACAATAGATGCTCCATTGCATGTCCAAACAGCAGTACAGTGTGAATACCTGTTTTTCACCAAAATGTGTGAAATAAGAAATAGGATTAGAGAGCACATGTGTGATACATCATTTGCTTGGATGAGGCGTCAGTGTAGATCTGTGAGCTGAGCACAGAGATGAAATGGAATAACCTTTCCTTTGTCATTTCAAATTGTGTTTTGAAATGTCAGCATGTATTACATTGTACAACAACAGTGCTTTGCAAAGTGAGAACTGTACAGTATGTAAAACAATAGGAATTCTCTGACAAAGCCACACAATACATAACCAAGAGCTGCAATGTCTATATTCTGCAGTATTAATGGCTTTCATCTAATACCATATCCTGCTGTTCTGAGATTGAGGCAACATGGAAATTGTGTATCTACAAACCTACTGCAAATGGCTTAGCTACATAATAAAAAGGCATCCCTTTGGAAGTATCAGTGTACTGTACTGACAGACAGAGAGACAGTGACTCTCCCTCTCACACACACACACACACACACACACACACACACACACACACACACACACACACACACACACACACACACACACACACACACACACACTCACTCACTCACTCACTCACTCACTCACTCACTCACTCACTCACTCACTCACTCACTCACTCACTCACTCACTCACTCACTCACTCACTCCACTATGAATATTATATTGAGAAAAACTTTTGAACTGTTGCATTCAGAAATCTATTGAAAGAAATGCAATATTGCTCCTCCGTGAACAAATAACTATTTCTCATAATTCTCGACTGAAAACAAATTCCAAAGAGCAACACATCCGGCAGTCATGTCACATCATGAACTGATTCATGTGTATTAACATTCAAAGAGGATACAGTGGGTTGTTTTTTAAAATGTCATGGTGAAATAAACAACGGAATAAATATCTTTAGGAAATTTGTTTTGGCACTGTGCATCAGAATATCAGATTTAGCTATGTGAACCTCCGCTCAATCATTGTATATGTATGTATATGTCCAGTTATTACGAAAACACAGCATAGCTACCTTTCGCCAATATATGGCCACACTTGATACTCTGCCAGGGAGAAGGTGAGATATATAAACATAATAAGCCCTACTACTTCCTCTGATTATCTGACACAAGGTGCTGGCAGCTCTTCACTGTTTCTGTGATACAGTGAAATATCATTTCTGTGATATTGACACTGGAAGTGATAGCAATGACTGACTCTTCTGCGTTAGTGTGCTGCTTTACGGCACTTATCGTCAACATTTCAATAGGTAGAAGGAACGACCTGCCATGGCTGGCACAGATCACATTTCAGAGCGGTTTTCTCGGTTGTTTCAGTCGTTTGTGACCAGGCCATACTGCTGGAACTGCTGAAACAACATTAGCTACAAATACACTATCAGTGGTAAAGCACCACTGTAAAAATAATAATAATAAGCATTAAAACAAGTACTACATCTAATGGACGTAGGGCCACTGGGTCAGTATGTCTACGTGGTGGTCATACCATTGACATTGTGAAAGAGAGTTGAGTTCTTTTTAGAACCATTATTAGGGCACCCGTAGTAGAATAACTCGGCCGTTGTTTACCATAAAATGACAGCGGAGGTTAATAATGGTTAATAATAAAATGCTATGTCGCATTAAAACCAGGCAGAGAAAAATTAGCATACACCTTTTACTCTAATGGATTTCTGGTATTCTCTGAAAAGTACACACTTCTGTGTGGAGGCAGAGGGATTTCCATGAATGCTAGGCAATAATTAGAGCACGAGGTCACAGGCCATGAATTCATAATTCAAATGATTTGCCTAAGTAGAATATTACAATGAATGTGGGAAAAATACACTAGAAACAGAAAATTTTTGGTAAGCATTTAAAATGTTCTGTTTACATGTCTGTATGGAATTAATGTAAGGTGGCTTTTGTCATGCTCCAGGCTAAAGTATAGCAGAGATTTGAACTATTTTTTTCCCAAGCATTGTGTCTCTGGCCTAGTCTTTAGTCTATATACTAGAGCAACAGAATAATATGAAAATGTTCTACCTCTGAGCTGATAATGGATATGGTATTGAGCTTCCCATGACATTTAGAGGTTCATTTGTGCTGGTTTCATGGTTACTTATTGATGGCCGACCTGGATATTTCCATTCATCACGCTTTTTATTGACAGAAATGATTAATATACCGTCAAATCAAACAGGATGGTGAGTCTGGAGTGGTGTTGTGCCATAAACACACAGTGTTGAGACTCCTTTTTCAAGTCAAATTGCACGTGCTATTATACTAAGGCCAGGTATGAACCTCAAGCTCAGCTTTTTGAACTCAACAGCTCCCAGTTCCTCAATCACGTTACCTGTAGGAATAAAATAAGTTCAACATAACCCCCCGCAAATAGCTATGTCAAGGTCAACAACATCTGCATATTCAATCAAAATGGGGATTGTGGTAAACATACATTTTGTCTGTTTTGAGGGATGGGTTTCTTCCTGACTGGTCAGAGATGTATGGCGAGAGGTCACAGTGTCACTGATCCAGCATGTCCAGCTTTGATCCAGCCTATCAACTCTACCTGGGAAGACAGAGGAGAGGAAGTAGGAAGGAGAGATTCTTCACAGCCTGGTATCTGCTTCTCCTGACCACAGATTTGCTTCCCCTCTCTGCCACCTTTCTGACAGCCCTGGAGAATCAATTGTTTCGCTTTTTGCCCTTCCACCAAGAATGCACTATCCTCTGATAAGGTTTTTCACTGTTTGCTAAATTCCCATAACTTTTTTGCGCAGTTGTTGTCACATGTATTGAGTCAGTGAAGAATTGTTTGGGATTGAAGGTGTAATCAGATTATTTTAGATGCTGAAGAAGTACACTGTGGAACCCTCCACCATATGCATTAACAATTAGGAAGTCGCAGACATCTCATCAGACACGGCGTTGACACTTGTAGTCAGCACACATGAAAATGGATGGCATTTTTGTCTGGGAAATTTGTTCAAGTCATAAAACATACAGCTCCGTGATTCTTAGCCATCTTCTTTATAGTTTCTCCTCCCGTCTCATCTCTCATCCACTAATTCGAAGCTGTTGTGCCTAAATGTGTGTAATTTCACATCCACCGATTCACACGGCATGTCACCAACTCGGAATGAAGAATACTTATGTTCAAAGGAGACCTAATATGGAGTGATGGGGGGCCTACAGTAGCTCAGAGCTCTTGACACACAGCTGTCTTTGCTGTAAGTCTTGGCAAATCCACTCTACAAAAAAAACCTCTCTTGAGAATTCTTTGTGTGGTAAATTACGTCTGCTCTGAAGAACTGAAGTTACAGTGTAAAGGGCTCTGTACTTTTACCATTGAATGGTAGCAAACATGAAATGAATGATTAGGCTCACATGTATGAACGAAAGGCTATTAGATTACATTTCCAATGACCGACTAAAAACATCCACTGTTTAAAGATCTTGACACGTGGTTAACAAATGTCAATAAGTAAACACATTAGATACGTAGAGTATGGTTACGAGGCAAGGTTAATCTCCTGGGTTAATAAATACAACATGGGGCCTCCCGGGTGGCGTAGTGGTTAAGGGTGCTGTACTGCAGCGCCAGCTGTGCCACCAGAGACTCTGGGTTCGCGCCCAGGCTCTGTCGTAACCGGGAGGTCCGTGGGGTGACACACGATTGGCATAGCGTCGTCCGGGTTAGGGATGGTTTGGCCAGTAGGGATATCCTTGTCTCATCGCACACCAGTGACTCCTGTGGCGGGCTGGGCACAGTGCACACTAACCAAGGTTGCCAGGTGCACAGTGTTTCCTCCGACACATTGGTGCAGCTGGCTTCCGGGTTGGATGCGCCCTGTGTTAAGAAGCAATGCGGCTTGGTTGGGTTGTGAGACAAGATGAGACAAGATAGTAGCTACTAACAATTGGGTACCACGAAATTGGGGAGAAAAAGGGGGGGAAATTTAAAAGAAGAAAAAAAAAAAAAATACAACATTTCCCCATCTTAATGGCATGCGTGGCCTTGTTGGAAGTTCCTCTATCTGCAAGCTTAGGTAATTGTAGTGATGAGACAAGATGAGACAAGATAGTAGCTACTAACAATTGGGTACCACGGAATTGGGGAGAAAAAGGGGGTAAAATTTCAAATAAAAAAAAATAAATAAAAAAAATACATTTCCCCATCTTAATGGCATGCGTGTTGGAAGTTGAGTCTATTAAGGTAATTGTCCTTTGTGCTCACCCTCGGGGCCGAGAACAAATGACAGCGCTCACTGTGTTCGTTTTTTTCAATTCGTCCGTCTGCAACGCAAACCACGGTAAAAGTTCATCGTTTTTTTTGTGTGTGTAACGAACGTCACATTATTTACGTCCTGAATCATTGATGAACTCGAGGAGAACTTCACAGTCCCTGAATGGGGATTGGCTGATAATCAATGCCTGTCTGTGGCAGCTCTCCAACAAAACAGTCATTAGGGGCTACTTCTGTCACTCTCGCTGGTGGTTTGAATAATCTTTTTCTTTTAAACGAAATAACCTAACCACCTTAATAATAGAGGCTATTATCGGCAATGAGGGTATAGATTACAATGTTATCTAAGGTGGTGTAGCAGTTTTGTAATTTGGAAATAAGCACTGAGATATTCTACCTGTCTGATAAGGACTCAGACAGTGAAGTCCCCTGGTGCTTTGAATATACGGAATGCAAGTTAAATGACAGAGTCCTTTGAATGAATACACTGTACACTTCTCATGCGCTGCTATGAAGCACTGAGCTGAGATACTGATGAGAAAACACCATTCGTGGTGTTTTTCAACCTCACCGAAGCTTTCTTATCTTATTTGATTCCCCATTCTCCTTTTAGTTGATTCAATACATTTACTATTTGCATAAAACTGTCCGGTAAGATTATCTTCACTTATTCGATCTATCCTAAGAGTCACCTTGTTCAGGATCTTATAGGAATAATGAGATTTTAAATTGGAAGACACTCACACAGAGAATGAGCCATTTACAGTTAATTCATCCCATTGAGGTACATTGCTTAGAGGTATTGGAGGGTTTAGATTTTCATTCAAGCATCATATTTAACAGTGTCTGCTTCCCTCCACTTTACTTGCATTGAAATTTAAATGGCCTGAATCTGACAGATCCAATATTGCGGTCCACCGTTGCTATTTTCCTGAGAGCAAATATATTGTCAGAATCCCTTTATTCCCAGAGAATAAAGAGTCAGAAAGAGGGTGATCACATGGGGTTCCATTCTCCTGGGGTTCCTTCTATTCTGCAGATCTCAATGTGAGCCACCAGTATTTTTTACTGTCCCTATTTATAGATAGACTGATTCACACCAGGAGATATTGATTCTCATCAACTCCATAGTGTGGGAATTTGAAAATGATTTGGTATGATCATTGGCTTTGATGCATGATGAAACAAACCTGTTGGCAAATGAAACAACATATCTTCAATTACTCAATTAACATCACACAGAATATACACACGGTGTGTGTGTGTGTGTGTGTGTGTGTGTGTGTGTGTGTGTGTGTGTGTGTGTGTGTGTGTGTGTGCGTGCGAGTGAGTGAGAGAGAGAAGAGAGCACGAGCGAGAGAGAGAGAGGGTGGGGTTAATTGGCTTTTTATGACTCCAATTAAATAACATTATGCATATACTGGCTTAACAGCTTATATGTGGCCTCCATTAACAATGTCCTCTTGATTGGTTCTTGAGCTTAAGGTCTTCTACAGCTCAGCTACTGCTTGTCATGGACTTTAAACCCATATGTGAAAAAAGCTTTGAAAATAATAATTAAAAAATAGATTCATATTGGATGTGCTTAAAATCCTGAAAAGGATAAAGATGATGAGAATACCTCTGTCGGTGCACAGCACCTATGGCAAAACAACCTTTCCGCATTGTCAACCTTCAAATGACAATTCAATGAAATAAATCTCCAAATTAAGGCACTGGTCTGTTATATTTAAAAAGCGGTGGCGGTGGAGAGAAAACAAGCATTTGCCTGTCCTGAAGCTGAATCTGAAGCAAAGCTGGTGAGGTGTTAACTAATCTCTGGTGGCCAGTCTATGCACTGCCGCCTCTAATTGCTCCCTGTATTTCAGTCTGGTGTGAGAGCAGCCTTTGTAGCAAGCGCCCAGCTGGCCCCCAGAGGTCTCACACCTTCATTATCACTCTTTATTGCACAACCTTATACGGGCACTCAGCACCAAACAGCCGGCCCGTTAAAAATAGAGCCTTCTCTCCTCCTCTCCTCCATCTCCTCCATCTCCTCCCTCTCTCCTCCTCTCCTTTTGGTGGTTTCAGTTTTAATTACCAACACGGAGCCAAAGCCCGAGTCCTCAGCAGGCTGGGGTTTTTTGTTCACTAATTAAAGCGAGGAGGGAGTTTATTGAAGGGACTCTGACTCTGCTCTCTCATCTATTATTAAGAGGGCAGGACAAATCATTTTCAAATTTAAACGCTGAAACCTGTCCAGGGACAGCTACAGCACAGGGGCTGGCTGGATGGCTGGTTGGGGGAAGGTGGATCGAGGTAAAGTTGACAATGTAGTAAGGCAGTCAAGGAGGCAGATTAAAAGGGGGAGGGGAGAAGAGAATGGGAGGCTTACATCTTCCTTCAAAATACACATATATAGGTCAGGTTTAAGTAGGTGTACCACAAGGGTGCATCCTAGGTCCAATCACTTTTGCTATCTGTTTTTGTGGATACTTCAACTTTGATTTAAAAAAATGGAATACCTAACTACACTACAAATGTACCACATCACACCACCTTTATCAACAAGTCTAATGTAGTCCCGTCGGGATTGATTGCTGAACCCCACTGTGTGCTCTGGGTAAACAGTGGGCATAAATACCAAAACAGCAGGCTGGTAATGTGAGAGCACAACTTCTGGGACAGATTGATGTTCCTAGTGATTCTCTAACCCATCCTGTCTCACACTTCTAATTGTCTAAACAGCCATGACCCTGACAGCTGCACAGGTACCTCAGTCAAAGAGCTCCATTCAGAGAGGACTCACTGAAAAAAAGAAACAAACAGCTGAAAACAACACGTTTGAGATGTGGCAAAGCCAAACAGAGGACAACAAGTCCAACAGTAAAGCACTGCAATCTTTTCAGAATTCACAAAATATATGTAAAATGTAAAATGTCAATATGGTCTTTTAAATAAGTACTCAAATAAGAAACACATTCAGAAGTGAGTGTGAACAAAATAGTCTGTTTCCTAATATCTTTTAATCTGGCATTCTAACCTTCATAGGAGAAGGTGCGGTGAAAAGAAAGGGAGAAAGAATGAATTTTGCTCGGGTGAGGAGCCAGTGAATCTTCCTTTGGCTTAACAAGCAGCCCGCATCCTTAGGGCAATTAGTCACTGTCAAATGGGGGCATATGTAGAACCCTCTGCATGCTTGTTAAGTACAAACCTACATAGAGGTCACTGACATTAAGAAAAATGCAATGTTACCACATAGCTACATAACATTTTCCAAGGTATAATGTCAGATAAAATGAAATCTAATTAAATATTCTTGCTAGTATTGATATAAAACAATACTGAAGCAGGTTTGTACTGTATTTGCTTAATTTCAATAATACAACAAAGTAGTGGATGCAATGATATCCAAAATTGCAATTGAATTCAGATACTGGGGTTATACACAAACACCTATAACCTCTATTAAGAAAATAAATTGACCAAATAGGTGCATGCATTTGTTTTAAATCGGATAGCAAACACACATTTAGGTGACTGTGAGACTTAAAATTGAATTTCACAGGGTTTCAATGCGTCGGATTGTTTAATTTCACTATTTATATGCATTAGAAAAAGGTACATTTCTTTCTGGGGATGGATTTTTCCAATATATAGAGGGGAGGATATATAGGTCAGAGACGTCCACGCCTTATCAGTAATTCACCATTGCCTGGTTATTAAGGACAGCTTAGGTGGAGAGGGCTGGAGTACCAGGAGGGGTTAAGGTGAATTGATTGCCTGTGGACATGTTAAACATGACCCTGTCAGGTCTCCACTCCAGTCCCAAAATGCGCCAACCTGTGCGCCTCACTCCAAGTAATCAGCTGTACAGATGCTTTAATCAAATGCAGAAGCCCCGAGAACCCCCCCCAGGGACTTTTCTACCAACTTGGAAATAATCGAAACCTGCGGCAAGACATTTGCACTGTTATCGTGTGAGAGCATAGAAAATGCTTCTTGATCTGAGCCTTTTTAATGCTTGCTCCAAAACTTAATTGTTTACGGGTGTAATAGAAACGGACGGTGTGTTGTTGTTGTTTAAGGTTAAACAGATCGGAAAGTAATCACGCGAGTGTCTGTTACTCTGTGTGCCAGGTTCAGATACAGCAGCTTGCGGCAGAGGGGGCAGTGGGAGGATAATTATAGGGTAACTTGGGCTCAATCTGTCTGTGGGCGCCCTCCCCCTTCCAAGGGGTGTTTCCCTTGATTAGCCCAACTCAGGGTGCAGCCCCCTCTGCGAACGGCAGATTGAAGTTCATCACGGGGGTCTCAGCTGCCAGTGTGTTGCGATGAATTGCCTGCTGTAAGAAGGTGTTGACAGGACCAGCTGGACATCAGAGAGTGATGATGAAAAGAAAGGGAAATTCAGAGTCACCCCAGACACAACGGCCCATTGGGGACAGAGAGGATCGGTCACCTGCTGGCATGGGGCAGAACTGCAGCCACAGCCAGGCCAGAGGGGGTGATTGGACCACTGTAGGCCTAGCTAGAAGAAGCAGGGCGATCTCTTACCCCCTGTGTGTCACTGTCCCCATTCACTGAGGTGCACTGAGACGCATACTGCTCTAGAATTACTACCATATACACTGAGTATACCAAAAATTAGGAACACCATCCCAATAATGAGTTGCACCCCTCCCCCCCACACTACTTTGCCCTCAGAACAGCCTCAATTTGTTGGAGCATGGACTCTAAACGGTGTCGAAAGCATTCCACAGGGATGCTGGGTCACGTTGACTCCAATTCTTCCCACAGTTGTGTCAAGTTGGCTGGATGTCCTTTGGATGGTGGACCATTCTTGATACACACGGGAAACAGGTGAGCGTGAAAAACCCAGCAGCGCTGCATTTCTTGACACACTCAAACCGGTGCACCTGGCACCTACTACCATACCCGTTCAAAGGCACTTAAATATTTTGTCTTTCCCATTCATGCTCTGAATGGCACGCATACACAATCCATGTCTCAATTGTATCAAGGGTTAAAAATCCTCCCTTTCATCAACACTGATTGAAGTGGATTTAACAAGTGACAACAATAAGGGATCAAAGCTTTCACCTGGATTCACCTGGTCAGTCTATGTCATGCAAAGAGCAGTCTTTCTTAATGTTTTGTATAGTCAGTGTATGGCTTTTGACACTAGAATAGATGATCTACAGTCAGTTCACAGTACAATAGTACTCATGTGTCCTCTTATCTCACACTAGCACATGTCATCACTGCTGGTAACTAATGCTATAGTGAAAATGAGGTTTTATGGTGAGTGTTTTGGTGAATAGAGCCTGGTTCTGCACATGCCCTGAGGTGAGCAGAAGCTATATTGGTGTGATTCTACCATTCAATGTATTAATGAACTGCCTTAAGGTGCAAATTAGGTTTTAATGGGTGTTACTTTACTGGGATGTCTCTACCTCACACAAAGCACCCCTCATTCACAATCCCCATTTTTTTCTGCCTCTGCAAGAATAACCAATTACAGTTTATGACCACTCCACTATGAAATGCAAAATGAAAGGCAAAAACATCATCATTTTTAACTTATTAAGATAAGATTGCACATTAGTTTGGATGTCATGTCAACTGAAATCTTTTCTCCTCTAAGATGGAATACATCGCTCAAGTGGCAAATCCTTTTACCCTCGAGTGGGCCACTGGTTTATCAGGAACAAGGCCCAACCATTCTGTAGTTTACATTGTGGTTCCTGCTGTTTGAACCCTTTTTCTGCTTCCTTCTCTACCCAAACATCACTTGATTATTACTTTGGAAAGGCTTATCTTGTGTATTGTTGGGATGTATCCCCGTCAAGGAAAAGATGGTGAGATTTTATTCTGGTGCCTAATGCAGTATGTCTGTGTCCATGGTACCCTGGTTATGATAACATGTCTCTCAGCATCCCTGACACAAGCCACTACTTAATTAGAAACCATCAGACAAGCCCCAGAGGAGAGTTAAGGACAGGCGGGGAGGGGAGGGAAGAGGAGAGGAGAGGAGAGGAGAGGAGAGATGATTAATGATAAAGCTGCTTGGAAAGAACCTCTGACAAAACACAACATGTCACCGGGCGTGCTCCAGAGTGAACTATGGATGTATTATCTCCTCCTTTAAAGCCACGTCGATTATTTATGAGATCAAACCCTGATTTAAGCTCTGATTTGTTTATCAAGCTCTGTTGGTTCAACACAATAGGAGCTATGTGATATTGTTTGTTTGCTTTCCTAAACCATATGGTTACCCCTGTATGCTAAAGCCAAATTCAGAGCAGATATGCTAATGGCGGTGTCAGCCAAGGAAAAGAGTGTCCGAAGTCTATGGGGAAATTTGAAGAGCCCTGTCTCTATTTGTGTCTAATGGTTGAATTGCATAGCATTTTTTGTTTTGACACCTCGGCTAAAGCTCTGGGTGAATTGCAAAATCAATTGCTTTATTGATCTATAACTAATTAGGGGAAGATAAACGGTCTAACTACACACATACTGCCCCTCTGATGGGCCAATAGAGTATCATATATATTTCTCCCATATTGGAGGATTTCAGGAGAGCTTTAGGAGGGGTATCTAGAGGTATTTCAGGCCTTGTTAAAGTGTAGTACAGTATGATGAGGGAAATTGATCATCAAAGAGCATGTATTGATAGATTTTCTTAAGGGAAATGTACAGCGTTAGATTTGTGTGTAATGTGTAGCAGAATTATAAAGACTTAAAGATAAAATAAAGCTTTAGTATATGTTTTGTCTTCATTTTCTTACCTAATTATTTGCTTTTTCTATGTCAATTTACAACCATAGGCCTATTAAAACTGCTTCTCCTGTGTGACTATTGCTTTATTGGTTGTTGTAACAGTCACAAGTGATCAAACCCTAATTAGTTTCAGCTGACAGGGCGTGCCCCTCAGGTCAAAGATCCTGACTGATGTCATGGGGATGATAGTGAGGAGAAAGGGTCAGGGAGGAGCCAAGGGTTCTACCTCTCTCATTACCGTGGCAACCGCTGCTCGTCAACACCCCAACTAAATATCTTTGTGCTTATAGTTCCTATTATAATCGCTTGTAGATATTATGTTCGAAGAGACTGTTTTGGATGTTTGTTTGTCATGCACCACCTCTCTCATGTTCCTGGACATGCGTCTTGTGTAGTAGGACTATTCGGTCCTCCTGGACAGACTTAGAACCAGGGGCTCCCTCTGTAGGAAGGTTCTAGAACTGTGCTCACCTCACTACAGTGCCCTCACTCACTGCAGCTGAGCTCAGTCTGAGACAAGACAAAATGCTCTCAATGTTTGATTTTTGTCATAACAGATGTTCCAAAAACTATTTTCACCTTTAAGCCTAAAAATCGTGAAGAAGTAAATGAATAACAACTCCCTCCCATGTTAAGTCCCCCAGACTCAGTTCTTAGCCAGTACTAAGTGCCCTTGTTGACTCAATTGGATTAGCACTAATATGTAAACACAGGAGGTAAGAGGAGTAATCCTCTAATGAGAAGAGAACATTTTTAAAATAAATAAAGTGGGAATGCCATGTCTTCCCTTTAACTGAGGCGGATGTCGTATGTAAGCTGGATTGATTGAAATTGGGTCTTAAAGTTCGGGCCCGGAGATGTTCGGAGGCGACTGTTTTGACCATCCAGTGGCAACGTAATTACCCGTTTGTAACTTAGTTGGATAATAGGGGTGTACCCTCCAGGGGATGAGACAAAGACTTTTTAATTATTAAAAGCTTACATCAGCCAAGCGCCAGAGAGTTGCAATTATTAATGTTGTTGTTCTTGTTTGTGCTCAAACACTACTGCTGCTGTTAATATCCTCATTAACCAAAATGACTGATTTTATTACTCTTGATTTGGTTAGGGGTTTGTTAAATGCATCAGAGCTCAGTTGTCGTTGCTTATTGAAGGATAAACAGTGCTGGCTCATGTCATGCTGCAGTTGGTCTCTGCTTTGCAACTTATCGTCTTTAATATTTTGTAAAGCTGTGTCCCAATTCAACCATAAACATCACACTTGCTCACAAATGACATTTCCAGATTGATATTGAAATTCACCGCACTGTTAGCAGACGATGCTTGTTGATCATGTACTGACTCAAGTATGACATGTCCTCGGGTGTATTATCTTACTTGATGTTATTTTTTATTGAAAGTATCTCGACTGAGAAGGAAAACTTGGTCACACAAACCATGTTAGTGTTCAAAATGTATATCATGAAGATTGTACTTAAAATACATAAATGTGCGGCTAATTTAAGTGGATTCTCCTCACACAAAATCACTTTCGACGGAAATATGAATTCTCATAATTCAAATTGTAAAGCTAACATAATCACTTCTGAGGCCATTAAATGAAAATGGCTTCGCGTTAATTACATGATGTCTCAAATATTAATTTGGATTAAATTACAGCATTACAAATTAATAAAATGGATGCTTTTCATGTAATGGCCTGATTTATATTTTTTCTTGTCATGTAACAGGCCTCACATGGTCTCCTTTATTTCTTGGAAATAATGCTAAATATCATATTCCCGTAAATGGTCTAACTGCAGCACTATTGAACTAGAGTCAGTGCTACATCTTGCTTTCATGCTTCAAGGACGGAGAGCAGTAGCGATATAAAAGTGTAAATTCTTGGTCCCTAAGGATCTAAGATATAGCCTAGCGGTATTTACAATCATAATAACATCCCTTCAGATTGTTTGGGCACAGTGTTTGGCTGGTAATAGGTCTTAAACACAAGTGTTTCTCTTGCCTCTTGCCAATACTGATCACTGCGCTCCCCACTGTTGCTGCTGCTTGAAAAGATTCTTTAATTGAGCCCATCTTTGATTCCCCCTCGTGAGGATGGAAACAGAGGATCTGTAAACGGGATCCATTAATCCTATGCAAGATCTCTCAAGATTTCACATCTCGCCTAGAGCCAACAGGACTCCATGGAACAACACTAGACAATAGTCTGTAAATTAAAAACAATATAAATATTAAAAGTTGAGAAACTACTTCACATATTTTGGATGTATTGAAAACTATTTTATGCCTCTAATTGTTCATTTCACAAACTGTATGTTATTTTCAGTACATAATATACTGTATCACGTCTTTTCAATACCTTATATCAAACAAGGTTAACTATACATTAGCTGCTGACGGCTTTGTACCATAACTGTTAACCCGAGTGTATTCCAAGAGCATAGATGCAAAGCTTCTAAACAAAGCCAAGACATTTGAGATGTCTCACATAGACATATCTATAAGTAAAACAAAAAAGCCCATTCTATCGCTCCCACTCACCATTGCCGAGCCTAATCTGAACCATACACAATTTTAAAGGGTGTTCCTCGTTCTAATGGGTCCCTGGGGAGGAAGGGGTTAATTGATGCAGATGTTGATAGCTTCTCCATGTGACGCAGGGATCCGCTCCCCAGTGGCTCCTATTAGAGAGACTTTTAATGAAGTACTAAACAGAAGGCTTTCCCTTCAGTGGGAGACTACTACCAGCAAAACAAAGCACTTCACTGAAAAAAAACAAGGTTTACCATTGATTTGCCTGTCAAATAACAATCATTTTTGCATCAATGCTGATTTCTTGACTTGTATGCCCTAATGAAAGACAAAGTGAGAGAAAGTCAATTGGAGAGCCATTATTTTGACTCTGAAACTTGAGAGAGAACCTTGGTTTGGAACCAGCATCTTGACTGCTCCTCTGTTAGATAATTTTCTCTTTCAGTCATTATCCAATTGCCACACATTTAATAAATGCTTTGTAGAAGGATACAGGTCATTTCTTGTCATTTTCAATTCAATATTTTATAAGAAAGTATAATCATGCTTGCCACCCATTGTAAAGTTAGGAAATTCACGTACAATGAATATTTCGGAAATCCAAATAACAGACATGTGCAAATATATTTAACAGGTTGACTGAAATACATAAGAAATGTAAATAACATGATTGGTTTATGTTTAATAAAGAAGATCCTATCAGTACAATCCTCCAGCCAGCTCTAGGAGATGGCAGTGTGTGGTGGTGAAAGTTGGCTAAACTGACTGTGGTGTGATGAGGCTTCACACTGAGGATTACTAACCCATAGTCACTAAATCCTCCTCATTAAAGTGACAAACCCAAACACATAGTTAGTCAGGCGTGATCTTCAGCTGTGTTCGGCATCTGGCCCTGACGTCCCAGCCCTCGCCACCACCCCCACTCCTCTTCAAGAGCAACACACACACACACAGGCACACGTACTACACTTGCACACGTACTACACATGCACACGTACTACACATGCACACGTACATTAACTGTAACCTCTATCCAATTTAAAACAATCAACATTCCTTTCATTTCCAATTTACCCACAAAACCCTATTAGTGTCCACTATGATAAACTAGCCGTGGTTTATGAAACGAGGCCACTATCTTCCTCTCCTTCAGTCTGGAGGAGTTCTCTCTCTCCATCTCTGTCTCCCTACAGTCTGCTTCTCACTCCATCCGTCAGCCTCTTCCATCCTGGCTATCAGGAGACGCCCATTTCAACGAGACATCTTAATAGTGATGTCAACGTATTAATTAGAAGTGTTAATGAGCTAATAGCAACCCAAATTAAATTAATGCAGCAATAGACACAGAGTGAAATTAGCTTCAATTTCTGTAAATGATTCTGAAGTGTGCACAACATATCAGCCTGTCTGAACATTCCCATCCCCCCAAAGCTAATCAAGAGCTACATTGCAATTAGCTGCTTAATTAAAGCAACACTCTGCTCAGAAAATCCGGCACAATTAAGTAATGGCTGTTATAGCATGAAGACAGACTGTATTTTTCTTCGGGAGGAGAAAAAAAAGAAAATCGAAAAACAAAACATATTTTGTCCCTAATGGCCTGCGGGGGATTGAGCCAGCCAAGATGTGCCAAGATGGAGAGGGTTCCATTCCGTGCTTCAATGGGGTTCCTGTGCTCCAGCTGGAAGCTGTGTGAATCGATGACAGCTCGCCAGATCAAACTGCTTTGCCCAGGGTCTCCGTGCCATCTGAATTGGCAGTGACTTGGGCGACTGTGTCCTAATCCCCAGTTTTAGTGTAAGCAGCTCACTGGTTTCCAGTTGGACGGGGCAGTTCCAGGCTATTAACTGTCTACATATTTCAACAGTGGACCTGTTACTGACCTCCAATCTAGTCCAACAACGACACTGGACACCACTCTACTCCAGTTAGCACTGGTTAGTCAAAAGGCCTGGGAAAACACTCTCATAAAGTGATATTTTCTATAGCTCTAGTGATGAGTAGCATCAGCCAGTAAATCATTTCATACACCTGTGATAGTTGGTATGGATGAGCCATAAAATTGCTTGAATATGGCTCCGCTTGACTGTTGAGCTTGGAGTAACCTGATATAATTTTCATGTTTTTGTTTGCTAAGAGGTTGTATAGGTCATAGATTTAAATAGAACGCAGGCATGTACTCTCAACTGTCCATTTGTGATGAGTTTGTCACGTTTGCTCTATCCATCATGTCTGGGAAAGGACACATTATAATCGAGTGCAATTAGTTTTAATGTTCTGCCGTTTCAAACTACACACATTAGCCTACATTGTGCTACGATAGACATAGTTCAACAAAAGAGGTTCCAATGCCGCACAGGGGAAATGATAACATTATGTCCATAGTGACGGAGCCCCTGTAGTTGTGTATTCAGTTA
Source organism: Oncorhynchus masou masou (assembly GCF_036934945.1). NCBI lineage: Eukaryota > Metazoa > Chordata > Actinopteri > Salmoniformes > Salmonidae > Oncorhynchus > Oncorhynchus masou. Next base: position 64,633 of record NW_027016777.1, read on the forward strand.
TTTACTGGTTTTAAAAAGTGTGTGTGAGCAGAGTGAGCAGTGAGCAGTGAGCTGTGATTAACACCCCACTTGGCGGTGGAGCCCAGGGATGGTGGTGTAAACGCCATCCTTCAGCAGGTGTAGGCCACAGCAGAGCATATGCCATCAGGTTGGATGGGGCTTCTCTGCAGAGACTGTGCTCTGTGATCGTTTCCCTGGGCCTGCCTCTGCTGGGAACGGGCGTCAGTCACACAAACACCATCTGCCAGGAACAGGTTCACCTGCTAGGAACATTTAACAGAGGGCCTAAGAGTGGTGCCTTCCACTCTAGAAGAAACCCCATACACCTGCAGAGAGTGACGCCATCCTCCACTAGAACCTGCAGAGACAGACAAAAGGAGGACAACAAAAAACGCTTTGTTCTGTTTTGCACAGCGACACGGGCTCTTAGTTTCTCTTTAGAAATCATCCATGTAAACATTATAACACCAGAGACAGGACACACGGGGGATGGATCCTCCACCCCAACCCAAGACTGCTCCAGGATACCTTTCCCTTTGCTAAAGAGAGGGGAAAAGACACCTGAAGTGTTTGACGCTAAATTAGGTTTTCAAAGACAATAATTAGTCGTCTCCCCCTAAAGGTAAATTACCTGCTACCCAATTGAGCTGCCTTCTAATTATAGACGTACGCCTCCGAGCCATTGCCAAGGATTCTCGTTCCTGTGGTGGAAGATGTGAAACATGTTCAGATACACGGAGACGTGGTAACGAACGGCCTGAAGAAGACAGCGCTTAAACACATTGTGAGTGTGTGCGTGGATATGGACTCACGCTGTGTGAAACGCTGCTGTGAGCCTGACACTTCAGCTTCAGAGGAATGATAACCTTTAGTGATTTCTCACATGCTAATAATTGCATTGTGTAATGGCTACAGTATGGTGGCTCACTCATGGTTTTCCGGTATAAGTCAAAATTGGCAAATTAAATTAATTTTGGTCAGACTATCTGTGCAGACTAGTTTCGGTCTTTTACATATTGTAGGCGTCAGAACACTGCAAAGCGCTTTGTACAGATACAAGATGGTGAAAGGGTATAGAATATTTGCACTCACCAGGTAATAAAAGAGATCCAGTCTGGGATGGAGGTCTAGGTGCCCTTTGGGTCTTGGCATTTTCCATTGTTATGAGGACTCTATTCTCCGCATGGCGGCAGTGTGACTGCAGACAGGCTGGGGAGACACCGGAGAGAGGGGCCAGTAGTCATTTGAATTCATCACTGCTTCTGATTCCCTGACACTAATTAATATGTAAATTTCACATTGTTTGTTAGCTGCTATGTCAAACTTTGATGTGAGGAGGGGCTTCCAGGTTGAGATTTACTGTAGATTGAGGCCTGGATACCTGCCAAATATCCTAGCCAGTCGGTAATCTAATATTTTATTTAAATAGATAGGCTAATAAATGTCTCTACAGCTTAGAACCTGAGAGACAGGCTAATGATATTTTATTAAGTCAGAGTAATTGAGGATCCCATCAAAATATGTAATTAAACACTTAAGCATAATTATGCAACACAGTAGGACCCCGGATGAATTAATTAAAGAAACGTCAATACATCAATTTATTTGAATTCCTTTGTCCCCTTTCTACTTGTCATGATTAACATTTTAATTGGCTTCATTTGTGACAGCGTAAAATAAATGCATACTTTATTTTTAATTAGCAATAAAGCTGGGAAATTAGAGCTGAGATGTGTTCACTGTGAAACGAAGGAGAAAGTTGTCATGGCCACAAATAGATCTCCTCAGTTTGAGGTAAAATGTGAAAAAGAAAGAAACTCAGTCAATTAATTGTCATCTGTTATAAACACCATGCATACCTACTACAAATACACATGTGATCCTGCTGCACATGCAGCAGTACAAACTCTATGTTGGATTGGATATGGGAAAAGTGTGCTTGAGCGTATGAATGTTAGTGTGAGTGCTTCTGTGTGCCTGTCTGTGTGTTATCAGCAGGCTGCCTGCCTAGGTTTGATGCATACCTGGAGAGCAGCTTAATATCCTCGGGCTGCCACTACATGGCAGGCCAGGAGAAAGATACACACACACACACACACACACACACACACACACACACACACACACACACACACACACACACACACACACACACACACACACACACACACACACACACACACACACACACACACACACACACACACACACACACACACACATATCCCTGGCCCCAGTGGAGCCATTTACCTTTCTCCAAGTAGGTTCAAGATATTAATTAAGATAAATCTAACTCAATTCACACATTCTGCCATCTGGTTATTTATCAGAATTATGTTAATCATTTCTGTAGGGCAGGAAAATTATTACTCATTTTGTTATAATTCATATTAATATTCAGAATGAAATAGTTCTGTATTCTGGGTCCATATGGACCCTGTGCACCATAGCATCTCTTCAGCAGAGTAGAAGAAGTGGAAACACACAGACATAATGCAAGTGTCAAACATTCTCCCTTAAGTGTTCTCACAAACAATATGGCCATGCAAAAACTGGAATCACATGCAACGGCACAGCCTGGAGTGATTATGATATAGGTCATACATTTTAATTGCCTTAGACTACTAAACAATAATTCTATTGGGCCAACGATCCATTCAATCTACTTAAATGTCAGAGGAGCCAACCCACGATATGAGATTAAGTAGTCTGACAATGACACATTCTGCTTGAGTTGCTTATGATTTGGACTAATCTAAAGCAGCATTGTTGGCTGCTAGAAGCAGTTAGTTAATTAAACACAGAGGAGATAATTAAGATGAGACGACTGTGTGGATCACTGGTCAGTCTGCCATTATTTGGGGGACGGGCCTGGCAGGTGGCACAGCACTCTGTCAGGTGACAGCTCACAGCCTGCGCAGCAGATCAGATCACATAATAGCAGTCAGCTCACTGTGGTTCCCCCTGGTACAACCCCCTACAGTTACAGTAACAAACCTTAGTTCAACCAAGGCCTCATTTCTGGGCAGCTTTGAGAATGACTTTCCAGCTATTTAGTTGCTGGCTGGTCACGTGCCTGGGGCAGGGGAGAGGCAGGGGTAAAGGGGAGTGCCAGGGCGGAAGCAGATCACACTCCAGCACAAGCCAAGCACTAATGAGGGTGAGGCTGGGGCCAGACGACGGCCATGTGATTACATTTAGATCTGGGGGGAGATCTTGACCCATGGTGGCCCGCATCTAAGTGACATTTACCCAGGATAACCACACTGCAGCTGAGGCTTATTAACCTTTAATAGACCTGAGCACCTCCGCACATCTTACTTGGCAAATGGATTATTAAATAGACCAACTTAAACATGTAGGCTATTTTGGGAAGTCCCGTGACCATCTGTGCACCAGCTTCGTGTAGGGGTTAAGTGTAGCAAAGTAGTAATCTTTTTCAATATTCCTCTAGTGACATTATTTGAGACATTGTCCCACAAGTACCAATGGTCCCCTGCAGGGGAATAATCTGGCATACATTCAGGAAGTCAATTTCCAGAAATGATATCCTGATTCCCTTCATAAATTGCAAAGTATAATTTCCTTATTTCAGCAATTTGGACCATTCAGCTGAACATGGAAGGAAAGCATGGATATCTCCTACACAATAAACAATACATATTACATTTAAAATGGTTCAACTCTGGATCACATTTTGTTCTCAAATGATGTCAATGCGCTGCCAGACAGACTGGGATTCTTCCTCTTAAATAAAAAAACACACAGAATGCATAAAAAAGACGACAGGAAAAGCTCCAGGCCTATTATCATGCTTGTAACAACCATACCTCTGACTCCTATGTCTGAAATGCTATATAGCCCATTTTCCACCCAAGGCAGAAGTCTTTTAAGTCATGTGTTTAAGTGTGCTGTATCCACCAGAGCCTGGGGTGCTTTGTCATGTCAAATCAATGCTTTCGAGTGGTGGAGAAGTCAGTCACATTTCACTCGGTTCTGCATTTAGGAGTAAGTCGATCATACTTTTTAGGCATCGCCATGCTTGTGTGGCAAAGGCGTTTTCATATTCAAGTAGGAGATTATGGCACAGCGAGTGAGCAATGTCACCTAAGAGCAATGACCTACATTATGTATCGCGTTCCTTCAGGAGCCAGTGGTTTTACTCTGCCACCACCACTCGACGCTGGTCACCATCTCCGGGTCTGAGACCAGGCCCCTGAGCCAAATATGGGCTCCAGCTTACACGAACAACGCATAGAAGACACGTTAGCGTCAGGTAATATAGTAAACGTGGAGCATTAAGCCTTTTTTGTGTTGTGTAAACTAATAATCTCACCTAATAGATATCTAGATAAGTATATTTGATAACGGGGCTTCACTGAGATCTTTAGACACTCCAAAAGGAAACTTCCCATAGAAATCTTTGGCATTTTCTCAACGCTCACATTCCCAACATTTGACGTTCCCAACATGTGATGTGAAGAAATGCGATGCAGATGTTCATTTGTCAGCCGACTGTTACTTGCGCACTGTCAATAAAGATGACCCACAAGCATTCTGAAACAGAGTTCAGAGCCACGTCCCATACAAGTCAAGTCCCATACATCAGAGACTGCATGGTTACATGAGTCTTTAATAATGCAAACTGATGGGCACAAAAGGCCTTACCAATGAAATCTGAAGTGAATTACAGCACCTTGAATGTCAGCATAAACATTCCTAAATAAAGGAAACACTTGAGTAGATAGGTACTATATGTATCAGCTAACCACATAGGGTATAGCAGTATTATGCCTGACTGCATAGCCGAGGACGTGACATTAAACCATTGGTTGAGCCATGCAGCGTCTGAGCAGGGGAATGTGACCATGATGTGGTTAGCTGACAGATAAAATACCTATCCAGGTGATCTGATCTGGGTGGTGTCTGCAATGTTTGAGCAGAGGAACGTGCCCATTGAGATGAGAGCGATGCAAGACGTTGCTCTCACACAGGCACACAGAGTACCTGTGCATGTGCACGGTTGCGCTTCACACTGCTACAAAGTGGTAGCTACAGGACCAAAACAGTAGAGCAGTTTAGCCTCGCGCTTCAACGCTCCTGGGTTGTTGAGGAAATTTACCCACTGCTACTGTTAACTTGGTGCTTCTACATCATCTTGCTGAGTCTACCTTTAAAACCTGACCAAACCTAACATAAACACACTGTATGACCTGACCCATCTCCTTATAGATTACTGTCCCACAGTGGCAAGAAGTGACATCCCCAAAAAATACTAAAACTACACAACACATAAATGGCTCCTAACCTTCCATACATAGGCTACTTTATGTTCATAACACTAAAACTAAATATGATCTGAAATCAAGCTGAAGCTAAACTGAATTTCAAATACAATTCTTTAAACTAATCGTTTTCATCTCTATCATAAAAACACAACATTGATAATAACCTTGGTAGTTGTGGTAGTAGTACATTGACTGTGTGAAAGTAGACTAATAGCATTAGATGTAGATTGGTAGGTTAAGCTATGCCAAGTAGGGTAGCTATTGTCGTGTTTAGTGAGTTTCTAGTTTCAAAGTTTGTCACGTGCACAGGACACAGCAGGTGTAAAATAATACAGTGAAATGAATACTTGCAAGTTCTTTCCCAACAATAAAGAATATAATAAAAAATATATAGAATAATTATAGAAAAAGATAACATGAGGAATAAATACACAATGAGCAATGATAGCTTGGCTATATACATGGGGTAGTACCGCGTCGATGTGCAGGGGAGCGACGTAATTGAGGTAGATACAGTATGTACATATAGGTAGGGATACCTCTATGTCAACAGGACAGACAAACAGTAACAGCGTATGTGATGAGTCAAGAGGGCCAATGCAGATAGTTAAATAGTTAACCAAAACCTGCCCTGACTAACTATTTTGCATTTTTACAGCTTGGAGCTAGAGGCTGTTCAGGGTCCTGTTGGTTCCAGACTTGCCATGAGGTATCAGAGAGAACAGTCTATGACTTGGGTGGCTGAAGTCTTTGACCATTTTTATGGCCTTCGTCTGACACTGACTGGTATAGAGGTCATGGATGACAGGGAGCTCGGCCTCAAAAATGTACTGGGCCGTGCGTACACCCTCTGTAGCGCCTTGCGGTCGGATGCCAAGCAGTTGCCGTACCAAACGGTGATGCAGCCAGTCAAGATGCTCTCAATTGTGCAACTGTAGAACTTTGATGATCTGAGGGAATATGCCGAATCTTTTCAGCCTCCTGAAAGGGAAGAGGTGTTGTCGTGCCCTCTTCACGACTGTGTTGGTGTGTGTGGACCATGATAGTTCCTTAATGATGTGGACACCGAGGAACTTGAAGTTCTCACCACGCTCCACTACAGCCCCATCGATGTGGATGGGGGTGTGCTCAGCCCTCCGGTTCCTGTAGTTCACAATCAGCTCCTTTGTCTTGCTGATGTTGAGGGAGAGGTTGGTGTCCTGACACCACACTACCAGGTCTCGGACTTCCTCCCTCTAGGCAGTTTCATCGTCCTCGGTGATCAGGCCTAACACCGTTGTGTGGTCAGCAAACTTTATGAAAGTGTTGGAGACGTGCGCAGGTAGTACAGGGGGGAGTTAAGCAAGCACCTCTGATGGGCCCCGTGTTGAGGGTCAGCATGGCGGATGTGTATTTGCCTACCCTCACCACCTGGGGGCTGCCCATCAGGAAGCATCATTGGCGGGGTTCAGCTGTGTGCCCACTGTGCCACCATTGGGCACATTGCCCTAGGATGAGCTACTTTTGTAATATTTACCATGCCTGCCAAATCAGTCTCAAAATCAAACCGCTCATGCAATATAATATGCTTTATGTACAGTATTTGACCATTTTTAATGATGTTGACTACTTTAAACGTCTTCTCCAAAACCGCTGGACCGATCGGCACCTAATTTGGTTTAAGGCATCTAGGGATGCACATCCTCAAATATATTCTAAGACCCTAGCTAAAACAATATGGCCGCTATGAGCCGATGGCTTGCATGAATGGCTTTTCCTGTCCAACAGCGCCACAATGTGGCCAACCATACTGTACAGGTTAGCTAGACTCATATCATTTAGCATGTGCGCCAAATTTCATAACTGAGTCAAGCCGATAAAGAGCGTCACTGTGTAGTCGATATGAAGGTACTTGCATATGTTGAGTCTTGACAGTGTTTGCAACGCGTGTACCAAGATGTGTTAAAATACAAATATCCGTGACTGACTTATGTGCCAGACCACGCCCAAATTAATGTTTATTGGTCAGTAGCGGCCATGCTGTTTGACATACCTTGGTCCATAGAGGACAGATATCAAGTTTAGTGCAGATCGGTCATTCCCTGCCAGAAGAGTAGCGTCGTTTTTCAATAAAATCCTAAATGCCGGAAAATCCATCAGGAAAGACTTTATGGGTCCTTGAGGCAAATTTGTTTCTTGTGAGGAGAGGGACAAGCATACCAAATTTTAGGACTCTAGTGCAAACAGGGTGAGTGGTGTGGCCTTTAAAAGTTAGCATTTTCAATCGCTTGTTATAGTGCCACCATTTTGCCAATTGGCATGGCATGAGAGGGTGTGGCCCATGGGCATTTACCATCATGTCAAGTTGGGCTGTCCTAGGCCTTACCATCTCACAGGAATTGGCATGTTATTTTCCTTGGAGGGGGGGGTGGAATAATAATAAACAGCAACAAATATAATAGGGTTGCAGCAGCTCAGTCATTAACATAGCAGCAGTGTTAGTGGTTGATGGGTGTGTGAATGGTGATGTGAGTGTGTGTGCATGGTGAAAGTGTGCACGCAAGAGTGTCAGTGTAGGTGAGTGTGATGTGATGTGTGGGATAGAGACCAGAGTGTGTGCATAGAGTCAGTGCAGATAGTCTGTGGATGAGGGTGGGCAGTCATTGTCAGCATTTCAAGAGTCTTATTGCTTGGGATAGAAGCTGTCTCGGGGAGTGTTGGTTTGGGACCTGCCGGAGGGTGGCAGATAGAAAAGTCCAGGACTGGGGTTGCTGGAGTCTCTGGCAATTTTTAGGCCATCCTCTGACACCACCTTCATGTGTTAGGTTGCTAGAGTGGGTTAATTTAGTGGGTTGGAGTCAGCTGTGAGGCATAATCTGTCTTGGAATGTGTTCCCCCTGTGCTATAATTATTTTAAAAAATGAAAGGTCCATTGTAGTTAATTTAACAGTGGGAAGTTAGCTTAATGAAAGTAGCTGATGCAGTTATTAAAACAGCTGTACCTCTTGATTGGTAGATGATTGGTTATTTCTGTTCTGATTTCACATTTTAATAGCATGGAAACAGACCAAGATGTCATACCCTCTAAGTTTGTCTAAGTTTAGAGAAAATGTAGTTGATTTGGTTACTAAATCAGCTGTATAATTTGATAGGTAGAAGATAGCGGTTCTGATTTCAGATTTGACTTGCAGAGAAGTAAACTACATTTTTGACTGAGTTGTTGGGAAAGTGGTCAAAGCTGATGTGTCAAAAGTGACATTTATTTACTGTTAACAAAGGTTGGAGGTCATGGGAGTTAACAATGGGAGCTTTAGGATGTTGAAGTAGTCCAATTAAAGTGGATGAAGTCTTTTTTAGGAGGACACAAATCTTATTTTACGAGAAACCTATTCCAGACCTGTCTGCACGTTTTAACGTTTGAAAGGAGTTTCTAGCTTAAACCGGTGTAAGAGGAGCAGTGTTCAAAATAACTAAGTCAGAATTAAGTTGTACATTATTTAAAGTGGAACTGCTGTTGCAAGTTCCTTTAATAAGAGCAGACATGAAACATGTTAGCCCCCGGCTAATTACTGCCCTAGGTTAAGTATAGCCCGGGGCTAAGACTGCACTGCACTGCACTCAACCTTACAGCGCATAATGCAGTGTTGTAGTGTGAGGGAGAGTCAACAGCTTTTTCTAATGGGCCCAAAGCAGATTCTTTCATGCATATCCTCAACATGTTAGGTAAATGAAAGCGTACAATAACCATACAACATAGTAGAAAGAGGAGGAAGGGAAGCGCTACTAAGGTACACAATAGTACATTTTGGTAGACAGAAGGTGCTCTTTGGTAAAAGGGGTGAATTGGTCATCAAAAAGAAAGGAGGACCGAGGCCTCTTCATATAATTAATTTAAATGCCTTTATTAGTATGGCATATATTCAGTAGAAACAAAGTTTTTCGTTTTTCGCCTTCGTCAGGGAGTACAAAGAAAGGAATACATTGTCGTCTTTTGAACAGCTTTTCCAATTAGCCCTAATTAGAAGAGGGAGTGGTTACACAATTGACTGGACACACCTAGTAAGCAATACTATACACATTAAAGGGTGAAATGATCATTAAAAAAGTTATCATAAAAACACAACTCCAAGCTAGAAGTATTAGAAGACTAAAAGGTTGTTCTAACCTTAAATATATTCCATAGTACACTAGAACACAGAAAAACATGAACAACAGTCTAACCATAGCGGAGGGCAAATTAAGTGTCCACACTGGATGACAGCCAATGGACCCATCACAACCCTACAGGAAGGGTGAGAAATCCATATCTTCATTTAAACCAGGGTATTTAGTGGCCTGTAGTTTGTAAATCCATATCTTCATTTAAACCAGGGTACTTAGTGGCCTGTAGTTTGTAAATCCATATCTTCATTTAAACCAGGGTATTTAGTGGCCTGTAGTTTGTAAATCCATATCTTCATTTAAACCAGGGTATTTAGTGGCCTGTAGGTTGTAAATCCATATCTTCATTTAAACCAGGGTATTTAGTGGCCTGTAGTTTGTAAATCCATATCTTCATTTAAACCAGGGTACTTAGTGGCCTATAGTTTGTAAATCCATATCTTCATTTAAACCAGGGTATTTAGTGGCCTGTAGTTTGTAAATCCATATCTTCATTTAAACCAGGGTATTTAGTGGCCTGTAGTTTGTAAATCCATATCTTCATTTAAACCAGGGTATTTAGTGGCCTGTAGGTTGCAAATCCATATCTTCATTTAAACCAGGGTATTTAGTGGCCTGTAGTTTGTAAATCCATATTTTCATTTAAACCAGGGTATTTAGTGGCCTGTAGTTTGTAAATCCATATATTAATTTAAAACAGGGTATTTAGTGGCCTGTAGGTTGTAAATCCATATCTTCAATTAAACCAGGGTACTTAGTGGCCTGTAGTTTTAAATCCATATCTTCATTTAAACCAGGGTATTTAGTGGCCTGTAGTTTGTAAATCCATATCTACATTTAAACCAGGTGATTTAGTGGCCTGTAGGTTGTAAATCCATATCTTCATTTAAACCAGGGTATTTAGTGGCCTGTAGTTTGTAAATCCATATCTTCATTTAAACCAGGGTATTTAGTGGTCTGTAGTTTGTAAATCCATATCTTCATTTAAACCAGGGTATTTAGTGGCCTGTAGGTTGTAAATCCATATCTTCAATTAAACCAGGGTACTTAGTGGCCTGTAGTTTTAAATCCATATCTTCATTTAAACCAGGGTATTTAGTGGCCTGTAGTTTGTAAATCCATATCTTAATTTAAACCAGGGTATTTAGTGGCCTGTAGGTTGTAAATCCATATCTTCAATTAAACCAGGGTACTTAGTGGCCTGTAGTTTTAAATCCATATCTTCATTTAAACCAGGGTATTTAGTGGCCTGTAGTTTGTAAATCCATATCTACATTTAAACCAGGTGATTTAGTGGCCTGTAGGTTGTAAATCCATATCTTCATTTAAACCAGGGTATTTAGTGGCCTGTAGTTTGTAAATCCATATCTTCATTTAAACCAGGGTACTTAGTGGCCTATAGTTTGTAAATCCATATCTTCATTTAAACCAGGGTATTTAGTGGCCTGTAGTTTGTAAATCCATATCTTCATTTAAACCAGGGTATTTAGTGGCCTGTAGTTTGTAAATCCATATCTCCATTTAAACCAGGGTATTTAGTGGCCTGTAGGTTGTAAATCCATATCTTCAATTAAACCAGGGTACTTAGTGGCCTGTAGTTTTAAATCCATATCTTCATTTAAACCAGGGTATTTAGTGGCCTGTAGTTTGTAAATCCATATCTTCATTTAAACCAGGGTATTTAGTGGCCTGTAGTTTGTAAATCCATATCTACATTTAAACCAGGGTATTTAGTGGCCTGTAGTTTGTAAATCCATATCTTCATTTAAACCAGGGTATTTAGTGGTCTGTAGTTTGTAAATCCATATCTTCATTTAAACCAGGGTATTTAGTGGCCTGTAGTTTGTAAATCCATATCTTCATTTAAACCAGGGTATTTAGTGGCCTGTAGTTTGTAAATCCATATCTTCATTTAAACCAGGGTATTTAGTGGCCTGTAGTTTGTAAATCCAGATCTACATTTAAACCAGGGTATTTAGTGGCCTGTAGTTTGTAAATCCATATCTTCATTTAAACCAGGGTATTTAGTGGCCTGTAGTAATTTAAGACGGTCCTCTTTTCTAAGACCGCTTAGAGGAACACAAGTACGCCATACGGGTAGGTAATGAAGACTACCCCATGGCAAGGCACTACAAGTCCCTACACCATGGCAACCCTGCCTTCCTACAAGCTATGGGTATTGATCATATTCCGGCCTCTATTAGAAAAGGAGACCGTCTTACCCTGGTTTAAATGAAGATATGGATTTTTCACCCTTCCTGTAGGGTCGTGATGGGTCGGCTGTCATCCAGTGGACGTTTTGCTTAATTTGCCCTCAGCTATGGTTAGACTGTTGTTGTTTATGCTTTAATGTGTTATAGTGTACTATGGAATATATTGCTTTCTTATTCTTGACACTTCTCCCAGTCATATTTATTAAGGTTAGAACTACATTTTAGTCTTCTGATACTTCTAGTTTGGAGTTGTATTTTTATGATAACATAGCTACAGTATTTCACCTTTTAATGTGTATAGTATTGCTTACTAGGTGCATCCAATCAATTGTGTGACCACTCCCTCTTCCAATTAGGGCCAATTGAAAAGCTGTTCAAAAGAGGACATTGTATTCCTTTCTTTGTACTCCCTGACGAAGGCCATGCTGCCGAAACGCGTCGGTTAAAAAAAAAAAAAAAAAAAAAAAAAACTTGGTTTCTATTGAACATGCCATACTAATAAAGGCATTGAAATTAACCATACAACATAGTTTGGGTTTAATGCTCCAAAGTCATGCTAAAGTGTACCGGCATCAGAAGGCTGGTAAAAAAAAGCCATGTGAAGAGGCTCAACTAAAAAGTCACAGATGTTCATCATGGCTTTTACCCAATCAAAGTCTAATCTGTCGGGGATTTCATGTGTGTTAACACAGCTACAAACGCAGAGAGCAAACACTTTGGCAACAGTGCATAAATGTCTCGACATATTAAACAACCAGACAATAAACAACCTATTCAATTCCAGGGATTTGCATGCGAAATGGGAATATTAGTGAACACAGACATCCTCAACATCTACTTTCAGAAGAAGACTGACTTCAAACATTATCCTGTGAGTGAGAGGAGAGGAGAAGAGAGCCAAGCCCGACAGAGAGAGAGCCATGTCTTCCTCTCAGTATTTGGGCATATCTGTGCTCACAATATCAAAGATTAGTACACTGTCACCACAGATCTGCAATAAGCTAATTGCTTAATTAGCTGACCCAATTCGATAAGCTTCTTTTAGCATATTAACAAGAGCTACGTAACACATAGCTGTGATTCATGACGACTGGGTTTATTTATGGGGTTTACAATTATGAGAGTGAAATACAAAACTTAATGGTCAATAATGCTCCTTTCATAAAAGTTCTGGAAAATAACATGTGATCATGTAAAACATTTACAGTCCATCACATATTCATGATTAGAATGCTCAGACTACTTGATATGCACAGCTACTTCACGTCCGCTATGCGTCAGTGTCGCTGTGTTCCCGTTGAAACAATTAAGTTGAATCTGGGAATGATTTCACTGCACTCACAATAATTCTGGACAATGGCGCATGAGGGTTAAACATAAAAATAATTTTCTTATTAGGTTGAAATGGATTAATTTACATTTTCTCCTTGCATACTTTACATATACTGTATGATCTCTTGCACAGCGCAGGAAGGTTTGGGTAAAAGAGCACTATTTGTATAAGATGAACTCATCTATATGCTAATTCATTGGCATGTAGACCTGCTTCATTTCTCTGATTCATTCCTGTTTACCTATTAGCTGTTATAGATGCAAAAGGAAATTGGAATATTAAAAACCAAAAAGCTGAGGGCTACAAAGCATTAGCAGTACATCACCTGTTATTATAGTCATATTAGGGTGCCACTGTTGGCCTCTGTTTAAGCTGCGCCCAAGAGCCAGGCTGCAAGTGAGGTTTCGTAAATAAAATGAGCCATCCCTTTAGTTAAGTGGGACCTGGTGCACCTGACAAACCATAATGAGGTTTCAAATGTACCTAAGCCGAGACAATGTCATATGGAAAAGGGTCCAAAGCCTGTCTTAATATGTAGCAAAGGTTTCTTTTCAGGGGGCAGTCAAACCTAATGTCTCAAAGCAACTCTGTTACACGTACTTAGAACTACTGTGCAAGTTGAATACAACTACCTTTACTAAAACGACACATGGCAACACCAACATGGGCTTATATGGGAGATGTGACAGATCATATTACAACCAGAGCCTAAATGCTAATGTAATTTCTCATGAACTGGGTTTAAAGAGATCCAAATCGACCATTCGCTGATACCCACTTCCGTTGTTTTTAAGAGGATGACAACCTCCCTCTTATTGTCTAAGTAATTCACCAAAATTGCCACTTATAGCCGCTCAGAGTTGTACGTTTCATCACGGAGCTTCCTCTGGTCTTTGCTACTCATCCCAATCCGACTTCCTTCCGAAAACGCCACCACTTCATTAACCTTGCCAAGCGAGAGATAAGACAGTCATTGCATCAAAGCAGCCTGCCCACAGAGAGAGAGAGAGAACAGAGCCCAGTCTCTCCACTACACAGCAGCCTTCACACACCCAAGCACACCCAAGAAGGAGCGTGTGTTCTAAACTGTCACTCATAGGCTGTCTGAGAAATGAACAACTATATATCCGTTATGTTTTAAACAGTATTGAGTGAGAAGTGTGTTTTTTGTTTGAAAGCAAGGTGAACTTCCCGCTTTGCACTGTCCACAATTGGAGCACTGTCCAGAACACATCCAGGAGTCTGAAGGGAACATATTGTACCATACTGTAAAGAGTGCTCAGTTACACAGAAACACTGTCGAAGTTGCATTGACCTCTGACCTTAGAGGCATGGACATGAAAGGAATGGTTGATGGAAAAGGTAGTGGAAAATAGCTTTTACCAAATTAAGTAATTGCCTGACTGCAATAATTACTGTAGCAACATAATACAAATATTTACTAAAATAATTTACAAGACTTCTATTTCTACTGCACATTTGTTTTACTTAATCGCCCTGCCCACAGTTTCTGAAAAATAAAAGGGTAGAAAATGATTTTCCTTTAGCGGAAACAGCAAATCCCTGTCTGGATTCTGTTAAAAGGCTTAAAAATGTCACTAAATGCCAGGGCTGAGACTCCTGCTAACATGTAGGTCTTTAAGACAAGATGTTAAAGCGTTGAAAGTTACCTGAAATTGACGAGGTTAATATTCTTATCGCACACTGAGGGGTTCTGTGAAAGTGGATATTGAAAAAAAGGTAGACGGCACCGTAACCCTTCATATTAGAGGGTATCAAACAGGACTTATGCAATGTAAACAGCAATTACTCACTGAATTGTTTATCACAGTCTTTAGATACTGGAATACACCGGCATAATTCAAAGAAATTAAATATTGTGGAGAAGACCTCACTGTCTTCATATGGGGATCTCACAAAAACATTACACCAACCAAACTGTTCTTGTATAGCAGACTAGAATTCAACATTAAAATCACTTAATACATCCCTTTACTGAACATCTGAAATGCCAAATATGTCCACAGTGGCATCTCACTTATGTTTAGCACACTTTCAGATATCAAAAAGGACCAAAGGCCAAATTCTGTTCCTATGTTTCTTTGGAGACCATCCTCTCTGGGTTCTCAGTCAAATGTGAGTCACAGGTAAAAAAATACAGTGAAGTCCGTCATCCACCGAGCCAGCACATAGTCTGAGGAGAGTGAGACGTTCTGGCATCTATTAAGACTTACGTTATGTACATTGTGTTGCGAGGGGAATTTTACTGATCCACAAAACCAGCAGGAAAAGGATAAGTGTGAGAGTTTTATAAGACCCTGTGGTAAAGCAACTGCATTGCAGAATCTCTGTTAAGTTAAAAGTTGCTGTGGCGTTGAGCAGAAAGTCAGGCAGAATCCTGCATGGCCACTGATAACATGGTTGGATTAGGGATGTTTAAGGGAAGTGAAAATTATTCATTTGAGATGGATGAAAGCTGCACTTGTCAAGTCTACCAGTCATGTACTTTATATATTTAATTTCCACTAGCCAGCATACATCATTTCTCCTCAATGCAAATTTCTACACACTGAAATTGTGAGCATATTTACCTCAGCTCTCTCAAAACATTGACACAAGAAGTATCGTCACAAAAAACAAACAAATGTATTCTCCATTGAAGTAAAGCTGTGAACAAAACAATGCGATTCGGTTTGCCATATTGAGAATCTAATTGTACACATGCATTTACAATCAAATGACTAGACAAACAACTTTCATTTGAAATAATGCTTTAAGATTAAATGTGATGTGGGTTAGACCGTGGTTTTAGCACATCTAATGACAACTTTTAGCACATGCTCAATTGGTTATAGTGTCAGTCCACTAAAAGTGTTGCAACTACAGTATGATGATAAGTCAGTCTTTCCCTTTCACTTAGTGTTGCTCTTACAGCCTAGCAACTCATAGAACATGTCGGTCTCTCTGTACAAATATTATGATCTCTGATGAGAATTAAGTCTCCAGCCTGGATGGCCAATAAATTAGAGGCACGCTTCTCGTTTACTCAGAGCTAATGAGCCTGATAAAATTACCTCGAGGATCATAATTACAGGCTAGTGGCATAGACTGGCACTCTGAGTACAACGCACACACACACTTTATACAGTTTTTTTTTGAACCCATAGGCCCTCAAATGCTTACTGGTGCCTTGTTACTATACCAATTATGACAAACTATCAAATATAAATTACACTATGGGTAGTGGATTTGATTGTAAAACATGCATAAGGATGCAATACAATGTAGAGTACGGCAAAGTCCTTGTAACAAATAATTTAAATGAATTGAATGTAAAACCCTGACTAAGTCAGTATAATGTGTATTTTGTCAGCGCCAGCACAACATATTGCCACCCTTTCATAAAGAAACCACTCCTTCAGTGATGGCATATTTTGATGGACAGTGTGGACACAAAGGCTCACCTCAGAGGATTTCGTTTCAGCACATTCACAGGACGAATTGTTTTATTTATGAATATTAATGGCCCTCTAATTTGAGGCCGCTGTTAATGCTTGTCGCTAGGAGCCTGGCAAATCAGGTCCCATTCCTGTTACAACCATGTATTAGACACCCCCTGACACTAAGCCCTCGCCTTTGATTCTTAATTGCAGAAGCGCAAGCATTTGCAGTAGATGGGGCGCAAAGCTTTAATTAACTCGATCACACGTATTCTGTCTTGACTGTCACCTACATCACACATGGTGTACTGCACCAATACCATCCCCAGTTCCTCTCAGCTAGAAAGATGCCGTTCCAAGTTTGTGATCACAATTTCATGCATCTTCAAATTGGGGATATGTCATCTATAAGTAGCTGCAAATATATTGACGTGAACAAATCTTAATGCCTTCCTTAAAACCCATATTAAATGCAGAAAAAATTACATCGCTCCAAATGATCACTTCTGAGCTTTGATACTTAAGTAGGGTCCCGGCATAGCAGGTCCAGAACCAAAACATGTTGGATGAGGACCGTGGTCTGTGCGGTAAAAATCAGGCTGTAACTTTGTGCTTCTATGAGAGAGAGCTCGAGGATCGGTTTAGATTTTTTATTAGGAACTGAACAGTCCCACATGTGAAGAAATCAAATCATATTGAAAAAACATCCTACAGTTTATCAAGGAACACGTTAATTGAAACTATAAAATATCATGGCCGAGAAGTAAAAAAAAAGCCTACAGTTAAATTCTACAAGACATTAAAAAGTTAGATATGAGTGCTTTCAAAACCAAGGACGTTCAAATTATTTATTGGACAGCAAACTCAATTAAAAATATAAATACACATTATGCACACATTCATTTAACATTCTTCCAAATTTTAAAAAGTCACGAGACATTGGGACCTGTGCATACAAACAGCATTTTCACAGATGACTCCAAAAGCCAACAATGTTAACTTAAAACATTGCAATAATGGACCAGGCATAAACAATGCTTCAGTAGATAATTCTATACTAATATATGTTTAATTAAACCAGGTTTAAGATTAAAAGCTCAATACAATCATTAGTTTATGAGCTACTGTTCTACGTAAGCTTTCACAATGTTATTGCATCAGCAGAGTTGGAACTTTTTGCAGCATGTATAAAATTAGCTGTCTGTACTGTGGTGAATTGGATTCAGGTTCCTGCCTGGTTGGTGTACGGTAAAACCATGGTGCCACCTACAGCACGACAGAAGAAATACAGCCTTTCAACTGAGGTAGCGGAGAAGGCTGCTTACCACTTCACTGGTCGACAGATGGATTCCACTCCATTTTACTCGACGTTTGTAATAACATACTTTTTGGAAGCATAAAAGACATTGGTATTAAATTGGACATACTGGAGCTAAAAACATCACTCAAAGGCAAGCTCCTCTTTTGATACTAACAATTTAACGGTGATATGGATTATCCGGTGCAACAATACCAGTTACATTATTTTGCATTGGACTCATTCTAACAGTGACTCTTGAACACGTGTGGAAAAAAAAACAAAGCAAACCATGAGTTAAATTGTGATCCCTTAGATATACACCAACTCAAAAAAGGAACAGAACATTATGATCAGTCAAGTGTCATGAGACCCATCTCAAGAACAACACTAAATGAAGAGTGAAAGCCTGGAGTCTCCTCAAACAAAAAAGCATTTCTAAACGAAACACCAACTTGATGTGATATGTAGCTGAAAAAAAGTTGGTCTTAGACCTTCAGATCTTTCAGGCTCAGCAACATGCACTCTTGTTACTTATTAGCGGAGCTCAAATACCGCCATGAACACAAGTTGGTGTACACACGCCGTATCACTTGAAAATATAAACCCAATTAAAAACAATCCAGACATGGGAAAACGCATACCTCAGAGCAGAACAATCAAAACGCAGTCCCTGGATCCCTCACAGTGACCTTTTTACTACTTTTTTGTCTGAACAGCATTTTGAAGGAAGACTTCCTCTTGATTTTGGATTGTTTAAGTCCTGTCCACCAGAACAAAGAGAGGAAATGACAATAAGCAAGGAACATCCCAGGGTTTAAAGACAGGGGCATTTTAAATCAACCACTTTAAATACTCACCAAGAGTCTGCATCATTTCATTCAACTGCTGATCCTCTTTGTCTTCCCTAAAAATGGAGAACATGTTTAGGTTTTTCAAGTTAGACATCCATCTTGACCTCAGTGGCATTCCAGTCACTGCTTGAGACCATTGCAGATATTGAAATGATCCTCACATTTAAAAAGAAAATGGGTCACAGCTCAGATCAAATTGTAAAAGCAATAAAGTTGCACCATTTCCCTACCTGAGCCTGTCTTCATCCAGTCCTTCTACAATGGCGTTTCTACCGTTCACAATCTCCATCAACCTCTCCATCAGCCCGTTCTCTCCGCCGACGCTCCTCTGTAGACTTCAGATGATCTGTGATACCAGTGATAAGAAGACCCGTGTTTGACATAGGAGCACGACACTACAACACGGTAGCTGCTGATCTGTTAGGGGGATGTAAAGTGAACAGTTAAGGTGCTGTGTGAGCATTGTGCCACCTACCTGGTTTCTCCAACAGTCTGCGCAGCTCACCCTCCACCCCAGGCTGCTGCCCCTCCAGGTCTTGAGTCTTCGCTCTGACAAATGCAATAAGTGATGTTTAAGCCATTGTAAATCCAAAATAGTGCATATAAATTTGGGTAACATTTAACTTGACAAGTACTCACATGTACACAAGCTCTGACTCCCTCCTAATGTACGTCTGCTTCTTTCGGATCAGGTTGAACCAGTCAACCATCAGAGGGTCCATCAAAATGTCCCCCTTACCCTCTGCAAAAAGCCAGTGTCAAGGAAGTTCATTGGCAATACGTTTAAAAAAAATGACATTTGTCTAAGACTTATGAACAAAATTAATCACATTGTTCCAGTCCAACATGCACATTGAGCCTTTGTCAGTGCCTAAGGGCTGTGTATACAAACACACCAGCCACAATCAATAGTACAAACTGGCCTGGGACAGAGAGAAGAGTCCCATTAACTCCCCCTGCCTCCTATCAGCAGGACAGCCAGGAGCATGGAAGGAGTGAGGGAAGGAGTAAAGCAGTGAACCGGATAATAATATTAATATAACTGTGCCCAGATGGTGACCTTGAGCAGAGCAATCAGGCCCCCCCTACTGCCCCTGCCCTGTCTGCAGCCACAGCCAGTCTCTGGTCAGCGATTCACCACCACCTCTCACTCAAGGGGGATGGATAATATCAGAGAGGGAGAAGGTGCCCCCATGTGGGCTGTGCCCGCCTCTCGCCTCATTGGGCCGTGGAGGAGGGGAATGGAACCTGTTCGGCTGTCACACCTCTCCCCTCCAGGCTGTGTGGGTTTGGATTCCTGTGTAAAATCTCAGGAGGGCTAGCAGGTGTCATGACTGTCCTGATCAGGTCAGGTTACAGGAGACCACAACCCTACATATTATATCTCAACCCCAACGGAGGAGAGATCTAGGGGTCTGAAGATGTGGGGGTTTTATGACCTCGTGCCCCTGGTAAATCTCAGGCCACAGACAAATTCCTTTGTCCTGTTACTATGGAGAACCAGATCTCAGAACATTAAACATGAAATAAAGGGACTTTGGAACAATGGTTTCCGTCAGCCACAATGGTGGTCATGACGATAGATGGAATATGAAAATCTGTGTCATTTTTGTTTTGTTATTAACGGTTAATCGATGGCGTTATTACGAAAACATTGTTACGTGAAGAGTTTTCCTAGTACATGTTTGATGTTTATACATTGTACGTTGTGTGGAATATGTCCAAATCAAAGGAAATGTTTTGGTAAAGATGAAATGTTAAGTTAGTTGTCTAAAATCAGATTTGAGAAAAACCTTGCTCTTAACTGGGTACGTCCAGAGAATTGCCCTAAAGGGGTTACGCACACTTCTGACCCAAGGGTATAAAACCTGTGAGTAAAGAACTTACAGGGACGACTGCATGACCCAAGCTGCAGCTAAGGTCTAAAAAGTCAAACCCAAAACCCAACTCAAGTTTGAAGACAAAGAAATCTTTTTCTACCCAAGCTACGGATGAGTAGCTGTGTCTAAGCGGGTGAATTCAAGTTGACCCACCTATCCTCCATCTCCCATCGAATCGCGGTGTCTACACTTTCATTCCAACGCTGTGAGCTCTGAGCTACAGAGCTGTGTCCTCAGAAGACCCCTTCCAGAACAAGTGTGAAGGAACAGACTCCTAAGCCAAAAGGACACGGACATCGTGAGGACGACCAGAAAGGTTCGACGGAGAAGTGCGTCATCGAGCAGCCTGAATGGTCCACACGGAGAATCCACAGAACTTCCCCACAATTACATCATTATATTCTGACCCATAAGAGCGGCAGTTTGGGGCAAGGCAAGGGTTAGAATAAGCATAGCTGACAAATTCACCCAAATGTATATTTCCTTTTTCTCTCTTTGAAATCCCCATTTTGGGTAACACTCAACATAGTGTTATGACCCATTATACTACGTTCTAATCAATAGCCTATAAAGGTGTATCATTTTAGCAAATAAATATTCAACTAAGATTGGTGTGGTACGAACTCATTGGCGAGACCCGGGTCCCTGCAGATTCACGGACTATACGACGTTCAGAACGAGATTGTAGAGGTAACTGGTTAATTAGCGGCTGTTGTAAAATCGATACTGATATTCTTTGAGTTAATTTGGGAAATAGAAACTCAATAAAAACTAACCTGGTTCCCCAGGTTAATGAGTTAATAATTTCTTGATTCAGTTAATCACGCAATAAGAAACTTTTAATCACTCGATGAGCAACAGCCGTCACATTAACTAATAGAACTTCACAACAGGGATAACATGCTCACCATCAGAGCACAACTCAAAACTGAGAAGTGGAGGGACTGGGCCATTTCAATTGAAGTACATTAATAAATATCTAAATCATAAAGGCTGGTCTATTTGGAAGTTAACTTGGAAATAAACGATGAGGGGGAGAATCTCAATTGCATACTCCTTGCATCCTCTCCCCTTCTCAAAACCCATTGGAGGAGAAGGCCAGAGGGGAGGGGCTTCTGGCTTTCTCATCCAATGGGTTGAGGAGTACGCAATTGAGATTCTCCCATGGTGTCCTTCAAAATCATGTCCTGAAAAAAGACCCAGTTAAGGTTGAAACATGGTCCGTCTTAACATAAACGACAAGCAATTCTGCCCACAGCTAAGTCCTTCAAAAGCCAGACTAGTGCCAAAACCAATAACTTACCTAAATGTCAACGGGAGAAAGTGTATGCAGAGGACCTCTCCTACTTGCTTTGGCAACTAAACAATCGCCATTGGTCAACATCAACAAAGGAAGAAGAAACACTGGGAGTCAAGGGAAGTCCCAAGGCAAGTACCTTCCTCACAGCTGCGAAGCCTCTTCTCCATCTCCACTCCCTTCCTCTCCAAGTCACCCAGGCTGTCTCCAATCTCACGCAGCTCCTTAACTATCTGGTCCATAGGGATGTGATGGGACTTACATTGAACAAAACAAAGGAAAACCTATTGTGTCACCACCAATTGCTAATCCTGTGTAATTATTTAACTATGACCTGAATTTCATAAGAATATTATTTCCTCTGATAAGCTCTAGTAACATGCCACTATTTATGTATGAGACATAACTGATAACTTACTGAGGGGGACCTCGTTTCAGACTGGGAAGTGTTTGTGGGTGACAAATACTTCCCATTTTTGGAGCCTAAGAGGTAGACAGAATATGATTATTACATATTTAATGGCTGACACTCAGGGAGCCATTGTCACACTTAACTTCTGAAAATAAACAGGCTAAGATATAACAAAAACAAATTAAAACAATGGTTGAGACATTATCTGGTAATAGAAAGTGAAGGCCCAGTCTAACCTGTGGAACCCTGGCGAGGCGGTTTAGGAGACATAGGGGAGAATAATTGACATCCGTTGAGCCTAAAAAAAAACAACAAAAACAAAGTGTAACCGATTAATAAACTGCAAAATATAGACTCCAAATACATTGCAGCGATGCAATCACTGAACGGAGTTCTTGTCTTTACCCGATCCCGCAGAGCTGTGGTGAGGCTTATTGGGAGTTGGAACCCTGTGCCAGACAGGAACCAGGGGAGGAGTGGACAACAGAGGAGTAGAATAATTCCCATTTTTAGTACCTAGAAGGTGAAGCGCGATAATAAAAAAATAAAAAATCACAAGTCAGCAAAAATGTTTACTCAATCATTTATGAAACACTAATCATTACTCTGCCAACTATAGAGGATAAGATAATAAAAAGCAGGTACCCAAGCCTCCAGAGCCACAATGGGGCTGCTTGGGAGACGGAGCTCTGTGAGACACCGGGCCAGGTGGAGGAGGGTTGAAGGCTGCTGGGGGAATCGGAGGAGAGGTAGAGCTGATGTTGACGATGATACTAGTAGCGAAAGACTTCGAGATGGCTTCAGGTTTGGGTTGCTCAACAATGATCACATGGTCCTCAGAGTCAGAGGTCCTGGAGAAAGAGGGTGCATGTAAGGAGCAGGAAAAGACTGGACTTTCCCCTGAAATCAACCAATTTGGATTGAACATACAGTAAGTACAAACAGAACATTCAACCTCACCTTAAATATTTAGAAATAATGGAGGTGAGAAAATAGTGGAAGGGGTCAGAGGGAACTCTGGGGAAACTAGTTAGTGTTGCACTAGGGTTCATTTCAGGCATAGCACTCCTTGGGACTTGTGAGGATGGGGGAGGAGAGTGGCTGCAATTTGAGCCAATCAGCCATAACAGAGCAGGGCGAGGCAGGATGAATCCGGAGGCTGGAGGAGTGGAAACATGAGACGCCAAACTGGTTAGCTCTCCAGATCAGATATATAATTTAATCTCTCACCCGGGTGAACAAACCTGCCTTCCCTTCGTGTGGATGTACAGGATTAGAAAGAAAAGTGGTTGATTAACAGATGAGCAGTCCAGACTTACTTCAGTTCTGGTCCATTTTTAACAGGCTTGAGCTTTGATCGCCAGTTAACAGGAGCCTCTGCACGGTCTGCACTTACTGCCAAAGAGACATACATTTTGAAAGGAGAATGGATGATTCAAGCTCATTATCAAATTCTACAATTCTATTTAATGTTAAAAATAAAAACATTTAAAAAAGGGCTAAACAAGATGGGATAACTAAATGATAAGTGGCTGTTAATAAAGACTGCTAATGCACTAGCAGCTCATTTTATTTTCATGCACTTCAAAACAGACTTTTGTTAAACTTTATGGAAATGCTGTTCGTGGCTACACCCTTGCATTAACAACAAGGTAATCGAAAGTGTTCCAGCATTTTAAGTTTCCCCTATGACCTATTGTAAAAACATGATTGTGATAAAAAAAGTTCTGAAAATGAAATGGAATTGAAAAAGCTTGCCTTTGGTGCTGAAGGATACAGTTGTTGGTCTGGCGCTGGCTTTGTTGACAGTGTTAAGCAATTCCTTATTGCTGGTGGGGCTGGTGAAGAGTTGTCCTGCTGTGCCTGGTCCACATTTAGCCTGCTTCCAGCTGGGGAGGTCAGCTGAGCTTAGCACATCTCCAAACCTGGGTAGCAATACTATCACAATTAGGTTTGGAAATACATTTAGTAATAGCTGACATCCACAAAATGATATGAACTGTGGCTGTGCACGCTTGAACAAGACTAAAAGCCTCTAGGTAAACACATAGGCCTTTACTCACCTTTCTGCTGGTCGGATAACAAAGTATCTGGTGTTATTGTTGTTGCAGTTCGCTTCAGCTAGTTTCTGGGTAATGACAGCCCTGGCTCGGTTCTTCTCTTCCTCAGGACTCAGGGGTACCCTCGGCAGTCCTGAGGGGGCTGGGGGCTTCTGGCTGCTGGAGGTTGAGGTAGATGACTGGAAGAACCTCTGCCGTGCTGCCTGGGTTCTCTGGGCCGAGCTGGTCCAGGGTTGGGGAGCTGGGGTGGTGGTCTCCACAGGCTTCAAGACCACCTTGATGGGGGTCGAAGGCACAGAGGTGGAGCAGGAGACAGACTTGACTCTGCTGGTGTCACTTTTGGATTCAACTTTGGCGCTTGGGCATCCGGTTTTGATGACAACCCCAGAGGAGGGAGGCAAGTTGCAGCCATTCTTAGTGTTCTGATCATCATTACAGATGAAGATACCTGGCTCCTTCCCTGGTTTATAAGCCCCAGCCAGGAGGACGATGGAGCATTCACTGCACCTAGTGAAAGGTGCAACATAAAAGGTGTCAACACGTTTTAACCATAATGGTGGAGCTGGTTTCTATGTTTAAAGTGGACATTTACTTGAAGCAGCTCCTGTGGTAAAGCTTCCCCTCGATAAAGTGCCGTTGGACCAGATGAACGTGGCATTTGCACACAACACATTTACTGCTGAGAGTGCTTGTCTTATTGGACCTCTCCACCAAAACTTCAGTCTTCTGTGGAAGAGAGAGAAAAAAAAGAGTGTTTTGGTCATGTAAACTAAACCCCCACCCCTGTCAACTGCGTTTATTTTCACAATTAACATGTGTAAATATTTGTATGACCATAACAAGATTCAACTACCGAGACAAACTGAACAAGTTCCACAGATATGTGACTAACAGAAATGGAATAATGTGTCCCTGATCAGAGGGGTGGGGGTCAGAATCAAAAGTCAGTCAGTCAGTCTCTGGTGTGGCAACCAGCTGCATTAAGTACTGCTGTGCATCTCCTCCTCAGACTGCACCAGATTCGCCAGTTCTTGCTATTGTTATCCGGGCTTGTCGCTGGCCATGGCAGAACACTGACATTCCTGTCTTGCAGGAAATCACGCACAGAAAGAGCAGTATGGCTGGTGGCATTATCATGCTGGAGGGTCATGTCAGGATGAGCCTGCTGGAAGGGTACCACATGAGGAAGGAGGATGTCTTCCCTGTAATGCACAGCATTGAGATTGCCTGCAATGACAACAAGCTCAGTCCGATGATGCTGTGACACACCGCCCCAGACCATGACGGACCCGCCACCTCCAAATCAATCCCGCTCCAGAGTACAGGCCTCGGTGTAACGCTCACGCCTTCGATGAGAAACGCAAGTCTGACCATCACCCCTGGTGAGTGAAGAGCACTTGTTGCAAGTACGGTCTGGTCCAGCGATTGTGGGTTTGTGCCCATAGGCGACTTTGTTGCCGGTGGCGTCTGGTAAGGACCAGTCTTACAACAGGCCCTGAGTCCAGCCTCCCTCAGCCTATTGTGGACAGTCTGAGCACTGATGGAGGGATTGTGCGTTTCTGGTGTAACTCGGGCAGTTGTTGCCATCCTGTACCTGGACCGCAGGTGTGATTTTCAGATGTACTTATCCTGTGCAGGTGTTGTTACATGTGGTCTGCCACTGCAAGGACGATGGGCTGTCCATTCTCTCACAGTATGGACATTGCAATTTATTGCCCTGGCAACATCTGCAGTCCTCATGCCTCCTTGCAGAGGAGATACAGATAAGCGGGGAATATTTCTTTTTGTGTTTTTCAGAGTCAGTAGAAAGGCCTCTTTAGTGTCCTAAGTTTTCATAACTGAGACCTTAATTGCCTACCTGTAAGCTGTTAATGTCTTAACATGTCTAAACTTAGCATTTCCACTGCTCCAGAGGCCAATGGTAACGAGCATTACACCACTCTAGCCAACGCTTGGCATTGCGATCTGAAGCTTGTGTGTGCTCGGCCATAGAAACCCATTTCATGAAGCTTCCTATGAACTGTTATTGTTTTTGGTTTTTTTACCTTTATTTAACCAGGCAAGTCAGTTAAGAACAAATTCTTATTTTCAATGACTGCGTAGGAACAGCTGCGTAGGAACAGTGGGTTAACTGCCTGTTCAGGGGCAGAATGACAGATTTGTACCTTGTCAGCTCGGGGGTTTGAACTTGCAACCTTCCGGTTACTAGTCCAACGCTCTAACCACTAGGCTACCCTGCTGCCCCAGAGGGACGTTACTTCCAGAGGCAGTTTGGAACTCTGTAGCTAGTGTTGCCACCGAGGACAGACGATTTACACACGCTACAGCACTCGGCAGTCCTGTTCTGTGACTGACCACATCGCAGCTGAGCCATTGTTGCTCCTTTACGTTTCCACTTCACAATAACAGCACTCACAGTTGACTGGGGCAGCTCTAGCAGGGCAGACATTTTACAAACTGACTTGTTGGAAAGGTGGCATCTTATGACAGTGCCACATTGAAAGTCACTCAGCTCTGCAGTAAGGCCATTCCACTGCCAATGTTTGTCTACAGAGATTGCATTGTGTGCTTGAAATTATACACCTGTCAGCAATGGGTGTAGCTGAAATAAAATCCAGAAATTTGAAGGGGTGTCCACATACTTTTGTATATATTGTGTACATTTAGTAGTTCATCAGTTCATCTAAATGTATGCCTGTCAAACATCTGAGATATATATCTTTAAATAGACATTAAAGAATCATTTGTACCTGAACAGCAGCTCTGGTTGCTTTGGGGGAGGTTTTCACCATGAGAGAGGGAGGTTGGCTATTCTCTATGGCCATTTTAGACACAGTGGTTTTGGCCACCACCGGGAGATTCTTCTTTCCACACGGCTCCTCCTTGGAGCCCTCTGCTGGTCTTTTCACAGCACCCACCCCTCCAACTGGAAAAAAACATTGGCCATCAGAAAGCAGAGGGTTGAGCCACAATAATCTAGTCTACAATACCTGAACCAATAGCTCAGTAGAGATGCTTTGTGAAACTAAAATAGTTTGAATATACTATCTTTTAAACCAATAAGCATAAACAATTCGAAAAACATTTGACAAGTTTTAAATGTACTACTGATTGTAAGGACAGGCACATTTCACTAAACGAGTTTGAAGCAATGTTTTCACCCAATTTAACAACGCGTGTATCTCACAATCACCTTAAGTAACACCACACCAGGAAAGACAACACTTAAAGTGGAACCATATAGGCTAGTGCTCCAATGTAACAAAGCTGCCTCAAGTCAGACAGTCTTACTAGGGTTGCGTCCGTGGAAGTAGTTGTAGTACTGGGAGACGTAGGTGAGGATGCTCAGTCGGTCTGGGATCCTCAGGGCCACCATGTCCTCTGCATCCAGCAGAGCAGCGATCCCCAGCTTGTCCTCTGCAACCCGGAAAGCCTGAAGTTAGAAATAAACACTTGTTTTATTAACCAACCCTAAAGTCATAGAGACAACAATTAGAAGGGTCAGGTGTATTAGAGTTCCCCCTAGCAAGCAGAACACATAACATTGTACATGTTTACAAACTTAACTTTTAACACTTACAAAGCAGAAGGAACAATCTTACATCACTTTCCCAATGTTCTTGAGTGTTTCTTAAAATACAAAGCAGCTACTTAATTTAACAGTAAACAAGCCAGACAAAATGGTATCTTCAGAAATAGAAAATAGTGAAGTCCAGCCAGCAGCTGTTTGTGGCCCCATGCCGGGAGGTCTGGACAGGGGGTGAATAATGAAT
Organism: Oncorhynchus masou masou; assembly: GCF_036934945.1. Lineage (NCBI taxonomy): Eukaryota > Metazoa > Chordata > Actinopteri > Salmoniformes > Salmonidae > Oncorhynchus > Oncorhynchus masou. Next base: position 92,620 of record NW_027016777.1, read on the forward strand.
AGCACATTTCCTGTGCACACTCAGCCCTGGGAACAAGGAGGGAGAAGGACAACGGGGCATTGTTTAGGATCAACCTGATGTGCTCATTAAAATGTTAAAGTACAGCCTTGCAGAACGGCATATCCGTTTGTGTTGGAGGAGGAGAGAGGCCAAACAACTTCTACATTTGTGAGATTCTCTGTATAACAGAAACGGAACTGCCCATTGTTGCTGTACAAAACAGAGTCTGAACAAAACAAATGCATATTTGAGTCTGTAGTGACATACCTACCACTGAGAGAAACCTGACACATGAAGGACTGGGACCTCCTTGTCATGACTACTGTCAATGTATATGGGATTACCGCAGACTAAAAAAAGAAGTAGCTTCACAACATTGGTGATTGGACTCCACCATGGGGGAATTCCTTCCTAGTTGGTTGGTCAAATAGACTAGCGCTACTAAAACTGAAAAAACTACACTCTTCTGTGTGGCTTAAAACATGTTATTCTTATGCAACCCCTCAAGCAGTGTTGTCTCATCATACTGTCTAACATTTGTAAATGGACCTTTATCGTGCAGATCGAGTGGCCCACAGATAACAGTAAGCCTCATTCATAATGAATAACCCAGGGAGCCTCTTCTAGTACTCAGGTTCTAACAGACGCTGTGGGGGATCGGCACGACGAGCAGCTAGTGTTTTGCAACAGATCCTGGAGAGCATAGAACACTGAGGTCTGTAATCCTCAAAATCAGAGGAAACCAGCACAGAGAGAACTAAATTATGGACAAGTCCCAGCTGCGTTGCTGTTTGACTCATTCTTATCCTAACACACTTCCTGCTATGAAGGAAATAGAGGGGGTGGGGGACAAAAAACAGTTGGTCAAATAATTCCAAAGAGTTAACAAGTTAAATTCAACCAAGTCAAACATAGTATCTGATGTTAATAGTTAAGCCGGCATCTGTCGAAGTATCAATAGAAATGAGTGCAACTAGCCAAAGTCACTTCCAAGTGAATTGTTAGGCAGTATAACACTCAGACTTGACACGTTCCGTACAACTCGCAGATGACATTCTCCTCACATTAAAACAGCAACATGGGACAGACCTTGCATAGCACCCCAAGGAGAGATGGTTTCCCAAACTACAGTTGGTATACGAATAACCTTGCCTGGGACACGAAATCCTAGGAATCCATGTTGTTCAGTTATCAACTGGGAAAGAAGTTCAGCATTTGGCCACAGCGTTTACATACTATGCATGCTACAAGCAATAGGTCACATTTATGGTGAGCCATCACATTCTTTTCATGAGTTGCATTCAACATCACCCTTCAGAGCAAAATGGTTTTGCCCCAGTTCAATCGAAACACTGAGGTATGTATCAAAATAACCATGAATTGACTTGTGCACAATTCCAGTGCTTTGGAGACGTCACTCGTAAAAATAGGCCTGAATGTTACAAAGGACTTGATGCATTTGTAACAATGTAATCACCTCAAACACAAACCAACTGCCTTCCTGATAACAGTTCAGTATGGGCATGTCAATGTACAACCTTTAACTGTGCTGATGTTACATGCATAAATAGACAGTATATCTTACCAAGTTGTTGTTGTCAAAAACATCCTCTTTATTCAGGGAGTCGTAGTCTCTGAATATAGAACACAGGGAAATTAATCATTCACATTGTGGAGGTTGATCAAAGGTTATTCCCATGTGAATTTGGGTGCCCAACTGCCCTGTTCAAGGAAAATAACCAGGCTTCTGGGATATAAAAGATAATATTCTAGTCCACTAGTATAGCAAGAAAACTTGTGGGAATGGTTATGCTGTGAGGTTTCTTTCTGTTTCAGACATTTAGTACATAAAATCAAATGTGTTCTCTTGTTAATCAAGAATGATGTTTGACTTAACCTGGAAACTCTAAAAAGTTTGACTAGGGCACATTTAATTTCCATTCATGTTACATTATGCAATGTATTGATTCATAATAAAGGATCACACATGCATACCTACATGAAACTATGGTAAAAAAACGAACATACCTTACTCGTAGTTCAAAATTCACTTAGGCAAATATCCATATGCATATGTTAATCTAGCCTAATTGATGAACATGCTTAGATAAATGTAGGTTACATTTTTTAATTCAACCAAAATGTTGTCAAGACTCTGGCTAGAGGGGGGATTCCCGACACCATTATTAGACAGGAAGCCCCTTGGAACACTTTCCTTTAAAATAAATAGAACATGATAGCAAATAGCGCTTCGTTTCTATTGTATGTAGTGTTCAAGGCATCTGTCGTTAGGCCAAACGTTACATGAGAACATTACTTTTCTAAATCATGATTTGAAGCTATAGTCTAAGCTACAAAATGTGTTTGCAAAGTAGAAGACAATGACAACATTAAAAATGTTGTTTGGTTATGATAAAAAAAAGGTACGGCGACAATAGTCTAAGGTTTCCCAAACTCTGTAACGTTAGACGTTTTGGTTTTTGCCCTAACATTAAAAATCAGCTGATTCAAGTCAACTAATCAAGCTTTGATCATTTGAAATCAGCTGTGTAGTGTTATGGCAAGTAACACCGAGTTTAGAAAACGCCGAGGTCGGTTATTCATAAATATTAAAAGATTTTAACTGTAGCTTTAGCAGCGAATGCCCATCGAAGTGTTTGGAAGTATTGATTGTTTGCAGCTGCTAATGATCTGTTGCACCTGATTAACCATTACGCTGAACATCAATTCTTCTGCCAAATCTATATTTTAAAGTTATATTAATGCTTACATTAGGTCCGGTCTGTACTTATGGATAAGCGCACAGAACGCCAACCCGTCCCTAAAAGAAGTTGTCATGTTGATAACAGCCACATCTCGGTACCCATCGCACTGAAGTTTGCACCATTGTTGAAGCGCCTTGATGGCAGCCATCCTTCCCGGAGCGCGTCCTGTCAAATAAATGACTCCCGAAAAAAATATCTATACAAAAGAGAAGTATGCAACCAGTGGTGTTATGTCTTATTTCAGGTGATGTACAGGTAGTAGAAAGCAAGATACCGATTACCAAGAAAGAAAAGCCAGTTCAGTGTTCAATCATCAGCTGATGGTCGCGACTGATTCGCTACCATTGTATAGCTCATGAAAAAGTATATTGGCGTGACGCAAGGGGGCGAGGCTTTGGTTCAGTAGCCTAATTAACGCTGTTAATTATAATTTTACACCGTGACATAATTGCACTTTTTAATAATCACAGTGTTGGCAATGAATCGGTCCTTTTTAGTGTCTGTCCGGTTATCAAATATTAATTTGCATTATGTCCTGAATAGTCTATTTCAGAGAGGTAATCATTGGTATAGAAATATATATATATATAAAAAATCAATATTTACACTATTGTTGAAGTCTGTGTGGTTTTAATATCATTATAATTTTCATGGACAAAATAGGCTATAGGCCTACATTAACGCACTAATGGGCAGCCATTAGTGTTGAAGCCTTAATGAGCAACTCAATTAGGTTATGAATACAAAGGATTCAGCTGAGCACTTTTTGCTCATTTGCATATGGGTCATTTGCATATGGGGCATTTTCATTCGAAAAACCAATGATACATATTTTAAGTTGCATGTTGCAAACGAGGAAGAGGCTTAAAGTCTCCATGAAACGAATTAACCCAGAATCCAGACCCACTGACCAATTTTGGGTCACCGATGGTGGTTTCAAATTTGACCCAAATGAGATGGGCCTAAATGAAGATGGAGTGACTGGGGGATACTCTCTAATTGTGATTGGACAACAATCAAAAACAATTTGAGTGTGTCTGAGTATGACCCAACATAGGAGAAACTGACCCACCAAGAACTCGACGACCTCAACTAGATGCATAGTCTACAAAGAGATTAGATGGACATTGATAGCCTAATACAGAGTAGGAACAACATACCAAAAAAAAAAACAAAATACATTGGGGAAAAAGTGTGAGAATCACTGTAATTACACTAAAACGTTTTTTTTATATTCATTGTTTTAACATAATAGCAAAATATGTGTTACCGGGCCTTGACATCTACAGAATATAAAGATATGGGTAGTTGAATTAGTACTGAAGCAAAGGCACACTGGCAATAAATATCCTGCTGACAATGAATATACATACAGTTATAATAATACCTATGGGGTTTTCTCATTTGGGCAAAAGACCCTCCTCTCTCCTCCATGACCAAGAAACCGATAACTGGTCAAGAGTGTGTCAAGTTGTTAGGTGGCAAACAAAAGGGTGTCCTCCCCTTCTCAATAGCCAATTTTCATCAAGGATATTCATGAGTATCTTACCGCGGAAGGGTTTTGAAATCTCCCACACCCCCTTTGAATCAACGTATTAATATGTCAGAGGAGAAAAATATGCACATATTTAAAAACAATATTCTACTTGTTGTTTGTTTTATCTATAAAATCTGACTTAATTTGTTTTGATCACTTTACACTTATTTTGAGATCCACCCCAGCAAACGTCATTTGCCTAATGACGAGTCAGTGGAGAAGGACCGTATCATTTCAAGTAAGCGCATTTCCATCCACGTTCACCCTCCTCGCCGACTGTCCTCGTTTACCTTTTTCCCTTTACAAAGGAGGCAAGAGAGGACGGAGGAGGTGAGTAAATCTAACTGATAAAAGGAGAAGAGATTTCATTACCAGAGGGGGGCACTGTTAGACTACAGAGAGACTTCTGAAAACATACAGAAGACTCAAACTAACACTCAAGCAGAGCCGGCCCTGGGCACAAGTGACATAGGCGCTCGACCCCCCCCCGGCCTTAATGGGGCCCCCAACTAAAAAAAAAAACGGGTCGAGGACTCTACTTAATGTTCAGCTTTAGAATAGTAGAATACACAAGATGCGTCGTGCGTTAGCAGTTTTCCTCTGGCTTATGTCAGTCACCCAAATAACTCCTCAGCTAGCATTTTTTAGATTGGTAAGTTAGTCTACCCAGCTACCTAAACTTGTAGTATAGTAGTCATGGGCAAATTAAATTACCAACCGTGCACAAAGGGCATGTGTGCAGGGGCCCTTACCTCCAGGGGCCCCCCTTTGATTTTGTTAGTCACTCTCAATCAGATATCATATCAACATGCTATAAGTCATGGCAAAATATGTAGAATTTTAGTAAATTAACTTTAAAACTTTAAATGTTTCTCTCCTCTGTCAAAAGGGCCCCTAAAAGGCTAGGGCCGGCCCTGCACTCAAGATTTACATTCTCCTTTCATTACAATCCTTCCAACTCCCTATTCATATCCCCAGATTCTGGAATTTGCAGTGACCTTGGCCAAGTGGTGTCATATCCCATGTTTCTTCCACAGAACTAAAGGCTGTTCATGTCATACAGGAGATTGGCCATACAAAAAAGGCCAACGTCTAAGCCCGAAGGAAGTGCTCTGATTGTGAGGCTGAAAATCCATTAGACTTGGAACAGCTGCTCTTTCCATGCTCTGAAAATCAACATAACACAGTTTAGTAGGAGAAATAGTGCCAACTCTGGAAAAGTAGTGATAATGATGATACAGGCTATTCTTAATAGTCCCATCCTGTAAATATGTTTTAGCCTACTGTACTTTTAAAAACATCGATATACAGTATAGCTCAAGACGATACAATATGTGAGTCGTCTTGATATACATTTCGACAATATCGATAAAATATACAAACAGTGATAGCCTCTCTCTGATGTATTTCAATGACAGCGCTGTTGTAAAAAGTTCATCTTTCTCAACAAAAAACAACATGTTTTTGCCTCGTAATCTTCAGAAGGCGTTCCTGTCATTGGGGGCAGTCATTTTTCAGCCACTTCCATTGTTTCCTGCGAGGGCCTGTGGCAGCATGCAGACATCCTGCCTCTCGGTCTGCAGTGAAGGTAACAGGATAGCCCCGGCCAGGGTTGGACTTGTCATCGATGAGATCATTGAGAAGTCATCAGAGCGTTTCCTCTTTTGATTTGACCCTAATCTGATGGCTAATGTAAGAGCATTTAGACACCAGTAATAAGGCAGAATATCTAAAGACCCTGAGGTGATGGATGAAGCTCAGGACTGTATATAGGAGTTTTATGTGTATTATGTACAGATTTATTTAGGTGTGAAAAATCATGAATTTATTAAATCATGAATTTATTCTGAATTGACTCACCTGGATAAATAAAGGTTCAATAAAATGAACCACCTCAGTGGGGAATGTGAAACGATAACAATGTTATCTTTGATTCATGTCTTCAAGAGTTCAAGATAGTGAATGATAGAAACTGAAATTGTTCAGCCAAAGTATAAAGAAACATTAAGGATAAAATGTCAAGATGTTACTATGGATATACTATATATTTATAAGATGTTGTTATGGATATACTATATATTTATAAGATGTTGTTATGGATATACTATATATTTATAAGATGTTGCTATGGATATACTATATATTTATAAGATGTTGCTATGGATATACTATATATTTATAAGATGTTGTTATGGATATACTATATATTTATAAGATGTTGTTATGGATATACTATATATTTATAAGATATTGCTATGGATATACTATATATTTATAAGATGTTGTTATAGATATACTATATATTTATAAGATGTTGTTATGGATATACTATTTATTTATAAGATGTTGTTATGGATATACTATATATTTATAAGATATTGCTATGGATATACTATATATTTATAAGATGTTGTTATAGATATACTATATATTTATAAGACGTTGTTATGGATATACTATATATTTATAAGATGTTGCTATGGATATACTTTATATTTATAAGATGTTACTATGGATATACTATATATTTATAAGATGTTACTGTGGATATACTACATATTTATAAGATGTTACTGTGGATATGCTACATATTTATAAGATGTTACTGTGGATATACTACATATTTATAAGATATTAATATATAGCATATCCATAGTAACAAGATGTTACTATGGATATACTATTAATTTATAAGATCTTACTATGGATATACTATTAATTTATAAGATGTTACTATGGATATACTATTAATTTACAAGATGTTACTATGGATATGTTATTAATTTATAAGATGTTACTATGGATATACTATTAATTTATAAGATGTTACTATGGATATACTATTAATTTATAAGATCTTACTATGGATATACTATTAATTTATAAGATGTTACTATGGATATACTATTAATTTACAAGATGTTACTATGGATATGTTATTAATTTATAAGATGTTACTATGGATATACTATTAATTTATAAGATGTTACTATGGATATACTATTAATTTATAAGATGTGTACTGTGGATATACTACATATTTATAAGATGTTGCTGTGGATATACTATATATTTTTTGATGTTACTATGGGTATACTATATATTCTGGAAAGCATTCACCTCTTCCTAGTCTGAACATTTAAAATACATGTTTAGCGTGATTGTTGATAGAAAAAGTTGTCCAGTACAGAAAAATAATGGAATTTCAAAACACAATACATTCATATAATATTAAACAAAAAATCATCACCTTTTGTAAATGTTAGTTCATATCCTCATTGAATAACAGAATGAATAAAACCAAGGATGTGGTATTTAGGCAAGTTGCCTCAACCATGATGAGGTCTTAGGGACCTGTTTGCAAAAGCCATACAGAGAGAAAGAGCCATATCAGTTGCTCTCTCTGTCGTCAGTGTTCCGTGTTTGTGTCTGCAGTGCTGATGTCTCTCCTCCTCCCGACCTAGCCACAGTGCTGTGGATCTCAGCCTCGTGCTCCCTGGCCTTGGCCCTCAGCTTGGCAATGCTACAGCAACGGAACTCTTCTGGACTGGGCCCCTCCATCCCCTCCCATTCCCCTGCCCGCCCCTGAATCATACCCTGTATGGGGGTGGTCACTACAGCAGAACGAGGTACTTTAGTCCAGGGATAGCTTCCTTTCTCCTGCCTCCTCTCCCAGTGCTTGCCGTCAGAGCTCTCTAGCTCCGGTAAGCTCTTGTTGGGTTTGTCTGTTATGTCCTCAGCATTGTTCTTCCTGGGAAATGGCTCTCCAAGCTGGCCCTGCAACTTCAGCTGCCTCCGCATCTTAGCCCGGCGGTTCTGAAACCACACCTGGTAAAAATAGAATCAATGTAATATGTAGAATATGAGAGAGTGAAATAAATGCAAAACATTAGTTTCAAAAATAAATTCAGTATCCACTAGATTGAACAGTTTTTAGTCATAAACAAATAATGTTTTTATATATATAAAAATACAGTAACACTGTGGCATGAAAGCTGATAGAAACAAAGATGGCTTCTAGAAATCAGAGTTCATGCATTAGTGAAAATGGTTTGTAAGGAAGAGGGTGTTGGGACCGTACCTGCACTCTGGCCTCGATGAGGTCCAGTCTGAGGGCCAGGGCTTCCCTCATGAAGACGTCAGGGTAGTGGGTGTTCTCAAAGGTCTTCTCTAGCTCCTCCAGCTGCCAGCTGCTGTAGTTGGCTTACGACGCTGCTTCACTGGCCTCTGTTCATCTGGAAAGCACAGCACAACCACCAATTACACAATCGCCAACGGTTGACAAGGAACTAATGGCTCTAGATTGGATAATTAGCGCCGCCGTTCATTAGGCCCTCTTTAACCGTGCTTGATAATTGATTGTTAGTTAGGAGCTGTTAGCAAAATCTTTTGTAAACATTTACACTGCATTAGATAGTGCTCAATGAGTCTCTATGAGAAAACACATTCCACCAACTAATAAGCCAACATGTATGTATATATATAAATGATGTAAAATATATCACTAGCCACTTTAAACAATGCTACCTAATATAATGTTTACATACCCTACATTATTCATCTCATATGTATACGTATATACTGTACTCTATATCATCTACATTTACATTTACATTTAAGTCATTTAGCAGACGCTCTTATCCAGAGCGACATCTACTGCATCTTTATGTAATACATGTATCACTAGCCACTTTAACTATGCCACTTTGTTTACATACTCATCTCATATGTATATACTGTACTCGATACCATCTACTGTATCTTGCCTATGCTGCTCTGTACCATCACTCATTCATATATCCTTATGTACATATTCTTTATCTCCTTACACGTGTGTGTTTAAGACAGTAGTTTTGGAATTGTTAGTTAGATTACTTGTTGGTTATTACTGCATTGTCGGAACTAGAAGCACAAGCATTTCGCTACACTCACATTAACATCTGCTAACCATGTGTATGTGACAAATAAAATTTGATTTGAATTAAATTTAAGAAATTGTCACACATGAATGTAAATATCCATGTGTTCTCCAAAGTTACAGTAATTCTGACATTCTAAGGCAGACTGTTGGTTGGAACTCACCCATGCTGGCCGTGAACTGCCCCATCCCAGCTGCCTGTGTGGCCAGGAACAGAGCCTCTTTGCAGGGTTCTGGTTGCAAGTAACTCCGCAGGGACTCATAGCTGATCAGGGGCCCAGGGATCAGGATCTGTGGAGGGGAGCCCAGTCTGGTGGGGAACGCAGGGAAGAAGTGAGCTGCGGAGGAGTGGAAGACCGCAGGTAGAAGAGTGGAGACCAACTGCCCAGGGCCAAACATTATCCAAAAGCTCTTAGAGGAGTCCAGAGTCTTAAGTGTCAATCCACTGGTATTAAGGGGACAGTCTGATACCAAAACAATGGGAAGTATCTCAGGAGCCCTTCACAATATCGGAGTAAACATTCTTGTTGAGGTTGGCACAAAATGGAGCAGAGTCAAGTTTCGAGGCTTCTTTACCTCAGTGAAATCAAATAGGGCTGTTAATGAAGTACATCACCAGATCCAGAATGAAAGGAGTCACAGAATCTTCCACCATCAATTCTGAGGGATGAATTGCAGTCATCAGCCATACATTGACTCTCGATCCAGAAGGCTACCTAAGATGAAGGTTGACATGGAGACTCAGGAGGAGCTCAGGTGAGATGCAGGTGATGGGTGGGAAGGCGAGAGAGGACTGCACTCAGCAGGTAACGGGGTCTCACCTTAGTCTGATGAGGTTCTCTCTCCTATCCTGCTGTTCCCCCTCCTTCCTCAGCAGTCACATGACTCACAGTGGGCCCTGACTGACTCCTGGGTGTGAGAGAGGGCTGGGCTTCAGAGAAATGGAGACAGGAATGTGAATCTGACCCATGGTCCATCTCCAGGTAGATTTTCACACCACGGTATCATTCAATCAAAGTCCATTTAAAACCACAATGTACACTTTATCTTCTTCAACACACCAATCCCATACAAAGTTTCGCATTCAACTTACATTATAGCAGCAGCTTCCACCCTCCATTTCATGTTGCACTCTGCATGGATTTGGTGTCTGAGGTTTACTTTGAACAAGTTAAGACATCTTTTAGCTTCGGAAAATTTCAATCAAAGTGATGGATCAGACGTCAAGGTGTGGAAATGACAGTAAAAAAACAAAAAGCTTGAACGTTCAGTTGAACACGCACACCACAAATACTTGAGAATATCGCTCGTCTTTCAATTAATAGTTGTCAAGCAGAAGAAGAAGAAAGGATTCCGATGACAAACTGGTACAGCCCTTCGGAGAGGATCAAAACAGGCTCAAAGGTGCCAAACACAGAGCCACTGTTGCCAAGGTAAACAAGTTCACGCTAATTACACCACCTAATTGACATGAAGTTGAATGATGACAATTAGCTGGATCGAAAATGTTTACCTAACACTTATTTCCTGATCTTGATGTTCATTTTGGATGTTACATACACTAAATGCAGTCATTATACACCCCAAAAATTTATACAATTAAAAATAAATGCTTTCCTAATAGCTAGGTCTAATCTTTCAAATTGAACGTTCAACAAAAACAATGGAAATGCTGTCATTAAATGACTAAAGTTGTCCCATCTAGTCTCTACTAGTCTTCTATCTAAAATAGGATCACCTGTTCAAATAGAAGGTTTTGTTTGGTCTTTGACTGAAGACAGAGTTCATTGACAATGGTTGTGGGTCAAGGCTCCTTGGCCTTTGAAAACAGATAACTTTCACAGCCAAACTTCAACTGGAATTTGCACCGATTTCATGTCACCGAGATTTTTATTTGTATTATAACGTCTCCTCTTTCTCTCCAAGTAATATACACAATTCTAACATGAAGACTGTAACAATTACATTGACATAGAGATTCCAATCGATAGTGATTTCATGGGAATAATGATCACTGCAAGCGTTGGAATTGTAAATATTGTGAATTTGTATGATTGTGTGCAGGGCTCCCTTGTAAAATTGGCCTTGGGTTCAATGGGATTTTCCAAGTTTAAATACATTTAAATAAAATCGAATAAACTTATAAACAAGTATTACCAGTGTTATACACAGATGCAAGCAGGTTTTGTTACTATGTAATATGTTAAGAGTTACTCAATCCCTCTTTCATGTCATCAGGTAAACTGTCCCAAATCACAGCTTAGTACGGGGCCTCAAAGTAAATCTCCACACATGCTGGAAGGAAGGTAATACAGCACTGTACTCCAACAGACCGTGACAGAGAGAGAACATTCTCTCACATAAGAGCTGCACGTATCCACTACAACACTTATAGACAATAGTTAGGTCTCACACCTTCACACACATTCTCTCTCTCACACACGCACACACACACACACACACGCACGCAGACAGACACACACTCTTTCTCTCACATAATCAACTCACGTTGCTGTGCATACTCTTAAAGATCATCCACACCTTTCCCAAGCAGCCCAGCTGTAGCCCGGTGTTGAAGGATCTCTGATGAGTTGATCATGATGAGGACCGACTGTCTATGATGTGAATGAAACACAGGTGTGTCAATTAATCCGGAGATACGCATCACCTGACACAACCCCGCTAACTGCTTATCGGATCAGACGGCGGCGAGAACACGCCACTGTCATGGTTGTCACCACAGACTGGTGGTTTGAACTGCATACCTTTGATCAGTTCCAGAATATTAGCAGGAGACATCTGGCCAAAGCCATGCGCCCAACACCAGGGGAAGGTGAATCACTGTCTAGTCAGAGGACAGCACCTCTCTCTCCTCTCCAGTGGGGCTTTCATCCACACCTGTTCAAACACTAAATAAAGCCTACGCACAGGTATAGAGGTCAATAGACAAACATCCGAAATACCTGGACAATCTCTATGTTAAGCTGAATCTGTGAGCATGTTTATTGGTGCGTGTGTATGCGTGCGACAGTGAGGCATCAATGTTCTCTCTGCTCCAGCAGCCCCCAGTCATTTCTTGGCTTTGCCATTTCTCCAGTCGTTTATTGGCTTTGCCTTTTCTAAAGCAAAAAGGAAAATAGATTAAAAGTGTCTAGTTTGAAGGGTGGGTAAATAAACATTGTGTGTGGGTTAGCACTGAATACTGAATGGCCATCTCCGTTCCATTTGTCCTTGGCACACAGGTAGACAGAGGGATTTCTGGGATGTCTGAAAGTATACCCCCCCCCCCCCTGCTGTGTTTGGTCTGTCCCGGGTTCCTCTAATGCCCATTGATCCAGCTAATCAGGGGAGAAGTTGGTGGAAAACCAGCAGGGGTTGTTTAGCCATCAGTAAGGGGCTTGTGTACAAATGAGCTGCTTGTGGATAATTGAAGGAGGCATTAGGACAACAATGGCAGTGGCTCACTCCAGTCTTCACTGGTCTCTCAGGTATTCCCAGGTCCCTGGATCACATGGCAGCCTGTGAAATCCACAGCAGGCTTAAATAAAAATCACAGCATCATTAGTGGGCCTTCAACATTGGGGGGCAAAATGCACATTCTCCATGGATTTAAAAAAAAACCCACCTACGTTGTTGTGTCTCTTTTTCCATTACTGACTTTAGTTTGAAATGGGCTTGTTTGAGCTCGTATTTACGGCTTACAAATGTAAATGTAAAGGGATAGTTCCAAAGAGGACAAGAGAAGCAATGCAAGGAATGTTGGAATGAGAAATGCCAATAGTCCGCAGTATAAGACCGAAATAAAGAGCAGCTATTTAGGTTAGTGCAGTGTTAGGCAATACATGTACCATACATAACAAAAAGCCGTCAATGTTCTTTTTAAAGGACATTTGAAACTGGCTCAACTATCAGATTTAACTGTGGATGTGTTAGTACAGGACCTTAGATGACAGAGATCGGGAACAACGCACAATATCATTAATACTCATCCACTAGAGTGACACTTCAAAACATCAACTAAAGTTCTGCCAAATGACTTGTGAAGATGGAGGATGTTCGTTGGTGTCATGGGACGGTGCGGATGGCTGGTGTCATTTGCAGTCTGTAATAGCAGCAATGAACACTGATAATATCAACTTTTAATGGGAGCACAAGTGAAGCTTCAGGGTTGTCACGTAACTGTCTCTGCTGCTAACGACTTTTCAGATTGCCAGGCAGAGTCTAACTAAACTCCACATTTTTATTTCCGATTCATTACAAATTGTCAACAACAAAAAAAAGCCATATAAAATCGCAGCAAGGTTATCTCATCATCGGTTGCTTGTGGTTGCACTTACTCTTATCGACCAACTTGAACTTTAAATCAAAGCATGGCAGTACAATTGAATTCCGTCTGTTATTGAATGATTGTGATGGATGTGTTTGTCACATCCAGGGAAGACAAAGGGACATGTGTTTTAGAGCAGAGGAAGCCCCTATCTGCTCGATGCCTCACTCTCTCTGGTTGCTAAGAGTATCCTGCAGAGAGCAGGCTGATTGGTTTAGTCCTGGATCACTGGCTATGGGATGAAGCTGAGAGCCCAACCTGCTTTTCATGGCAAAACTTTCAAGGGAAAGCGGCCATGATCCAAGAGCAATCACACTTTAGGCTTCAAAGTGCCAGGGGAAAAGAGAGGCGAGAGCCGGTCCACATTTCTTCCACTTCGGCCAAGTACAACTCATGCGTGGAGGAAGACGAGATGATCTAAGGAGAGGAAGACAGGTGTGCTGAGCAGGTAGAGGCACATCGGGGCCCCTCCCAGGGTTGAGTGAGAGACAAGGACTCACCCCCACCTTCCTGCACTGTCCACTTTCACATGAACTAGCAAATCAACAAATTACACATTAAAACAACTCTTTAAACTCATCCTTATGAGTTTGCAATCTGTGACTTTTCATAAAGCCAGGATAGGACTGTTACAAAATACCTCATGTGCAGCAGTAAAAATGATTGATATAAGGTAGTTCATGAAGCTTAACTTGGAGCATGGCACATTGAGACCGTTTTAGTACAGACCACAGCACCAGGTGCTTCTGAGGGCATCAAACACTAGTCTGATGTGATGAGGAATCAAGGCAGAGGTTATTAGCATGTCAGTGGCCCATCAGGCTAGTTAATGACAGCCCTCTCTTTCCATCTCCTCCTCCTCACTGGCTGTCACTCATCTCTGTTCCGCCTCACTGATACCAAGCCAATGGGATGCTGGCGCCTCACCAAGAGCCCAGGCAGCTATGGCATCTGTTGCTAGCTGATGGATAACAACAAACACTTTCAACTCCAGACTCAGTGTGTACTATAGAACACCTTACAGGTGCAATTAACTCATTAACCAAAAAACAAACCGTGGGAGGAGAGCACAGACAAGTAGAATAACTGCAGAACATAGAAATCTATTGCTTTATAACTAACAAAATCGGAAAAGTATAGAGATAAAAACACACTCAAAACAAATGCGAGGTAACATGTTTTCAAATACAAGCTAAATAATACAAGATAAAAAATACAAATTGTAGCACAATTGTTTGCACTACAAGCAATAAGAAACATATTTGGACAAATTGGCAACCCATCCAAGAGTCTTTTTCATTTCAATTTGTATCCTATTAATTATGCACAGCAGCAAGTATAACGGTGAAAACCATAATGGTGGCAGGATCACTTGAACATTTGAAGACATTTCCATCATTGGACATGTGTGAACCTCATTGAAGGAGGCTGCTTTCATCAGCACCATGTGCGCAGTAGGTAGAGTGACTGTCAGTCCCAACGGACAACAGCGTCCCTTGACCCACCAGTGTGGGCATGTTCCACCTTCACATAGGATTCTCCCATCACTAACCAACTGCTTCCTCCCCATGTCCCACCATGCAATCCAACACCAGCAAAGTACATTACAGTGCTGGCCAAAAGAGCCTGCCCACATGCAGCCTTCAAAACAGCGCTTTAGTCTGTGTGATTGAACAATTACTGCCTTGGTTAATTTCCCATAAATGGGCGAGGAAGCAACACTTAGCTGGGTTACCTGCATGCCTGCACGTTGTTTCGTCTACCCCTTTGACTCCATCGAGAGGGTTTCTGATGAAGTCAGTGGCACTGGGCAAAACAACTCACACTTTCATGGCAAATTGGTTTCCATCGCATGTCTTTAATTTGTCTTCTACACCCCAGTGAAAAGAGTGCATAACTACGACAGCCATTTCAAACATGATCTGGCTCAGAGAATGCATGGAATGAAATATGAAGGCACCAGGGTCTTGCTCCATTAACTGTTGCTCCGGTTCTCTTGTTTGAGCTGGTGAAACATTGATGCCCAAAAGCAATAATTAGATCTGCTGAAATTCCAAAGATTATGCTCCACAATTTAAGCTGGTAACTGACTTCTCTTTTAAATGTTTAAACATGCAGCACAGATACCATTATAGTATGAACTCTTGAGGTTAGAAGCAACAGAAAATAAGTCATATGACACCCTGGTTTTATGTGATATTATTCCTATTATATTTGAGACAAAAATCCAAAAAAAGCCCATTTCTGACATTCGTTGATAGATAGCCAGTATTCATTATTTCAAAAATAATAGAGGCACTACCACTGCAAAACAAGCATGAGTGACATTTTTATTTCCTTTTTTTACAATAATCATTATCACCATCTTTTGAATACTTCGATATTACCTTCGAATCAAAGAATCAGTTTGTATCAATCCATAAATCCTGATGAAATGACCAAATGGATAAAAAGAACAGAGCAATTGTGTATGACACGAGTCTAAATCTACAGTACAAAAACATTACGGTGACACTGCCTCCCGTCAGAGGAGAAGGACTTGTATCTCCGGGTCCTCATGTTGTTGCCTCCATGTGCAGGACCTTCATGGACTCAGAGATCATAGAGCTGGTGTCAATCTGCCCATAGATCCCCACCAAGAAGGCCTTGTGGAGTAAGATGTCTGCATGCTCTGAGGAGAAAAGCACAATAAAAAAACAACATATTTTTGCTTTGAGCATGAATCCTTATACATCTTGAAAACACAGAACAGTTTACTTTCCAACTTACGGGTTTAGATCCATAATAAAGACCTAGCACAGAAGCTGTGTAGTGCTGAGAAGATGGGACAATCATACCTTGACAGAGCAGCACATATTCTGGCAGGTTCCTAAGCGCCGTCTGCACCACGTCAAAGTTCCCGCTGCCCATACAGTACATGAAGGTGGGCAGGAAGTCTGCTGCAGTACTGCAGTTCCGAAAAAACACATTTTACTTAGGACAGATAACATTATTTGACATGAAAGACAACTGAGACAACACCTTACAAGTACCACTACAGCAACATTTGCAGCCAAACATTCCTAAACAACGCATCAATAAATGAATATCCAGCCAGACAACTGGAGCGCTCTCTCTAGATTCCTATAAAAATAAGCAGAGAAATCCTAGAGGTGTCAGCATTCTGATCTTACCACGGGTTGTTCTGAATGCAGCGCAGGGCCAGGCTGAAGGCCATGTTACGGCACAACTCCTCAGTAGAAGTCATCAGTCTCCGCAGGTCATTCTGAGGGCAGGGAAGGCAATGAAAACCTGTTTACTTATCCTGTACAGAGTGGTGCAAAGCAGAGTGTGTGTGTGTGTTGGGGGATTATTTGTTCATAATAAAAGGTGTGTTATTAGAAGGCGAACTTACAGTGAAGTACTGGATGATCTCAGGATTCCTCTTGGACTTGTCCTCCACCTCGGTCAGAACTTCCAGCACATCTGAAACACAGAGGGGAGTAAAATGTTGATAAAGTTCAGCAAAATCCCGGAAGTTACGTGTTAAACAGACCTGAGAGTGTATTATACGTTAATGACCTTCGATGGCTTCTCCCCTGGAGACCTTCTTCAGGTACTTGGTCATGTCAGCTGCAGTCAGTGGAACGGAGGCCGAGATACTGACCATGGGCAGGGAACCAGAGGACGACTCATCTGATTGGAGGAAACCCAGAGACATGTCGAAAACACCGTATTTAGCGAGATGTTGATTCGTATGCATCTGTACGCAGTCAAAATGTGTAATTAATATATTCAATATTTTTTCATTTGCCAAATTGTTGATGAGCTCTGATTCACTCATGTTATTTTCATTCAAGGCAAAACGAGTGGATAAGCTTACCATCTCTGTCCTCAGCAGAGCTGTCAGAGGAGCCCGTCTTCACAGGCAGGGTGAGGCCAGCCAACAGGGACTTAAGCAGCAGGTCAGGGTGCTCTGACGAGAGCCCCCTAGTGGGACAAACAGAGAAAAACAAGTCACTCCTTCGCTGCTCCACACAATGTGAAATAACAACTAACATTAATGCAATTTGTGTTGCCAATCCTAATGTCTCAATAATCTTTATTTTTTAAACAGCTCAATGACTTACTGTAGGATATCAGAATGCTTCTGGAGATAGGGAATGGCTGACGCTGCATCGTGGGTAATATACTTCTGAATGAACTGCACATATTTACTGAAGAAGGCCAACGGATGCATACGAGGTCTCCTGAGGTTCTGCAGGGAATATGGACCACAACATTATTAACTCCATGATCAATAAGATAGTTATTTTAATGCACAAAGCATTTGACCTTGTAGAAATACTACTGTTCTGTGAAAACACATTAGATCTAGTCAAGATATCCAGCCAATCACAGCTGTAGCAGTGGCAACAAGCTATTCTTTCCCCACCTATGAGAAGTCAAATACCTCTGAAACGCTAAAAAGAAAAAAACACAAGCAAATGTCACCAAACCAACTGGAAAACCCTGAGGCTGATCTGTGAGTGCGCTCCGTGTTCATTCCCTCACCTGCAAGATCTTCATGAAGGAGAGCAGGCAGTCCTGCAGCGCCCTCTGGTGTTCACTGTGGAAAACTAACGGCTGCAGCAGCTCCAGGATGGCTAGCACGTTGCTGAAGAATGTCAGGTGGTTCTGGCTCCGGAACTCCTGGAAGTTGAGGTGGATGCGTCCGTGGAGAAGCGCTCCAATCATCGGCAAGTGCCTGGAAAGTTAAGTAAGCTGTGATCATTCTCCAGATGTTCCACCTTACTACAGCAAAGGTGAGAACAAAAACATTCACGGGGTGATTTTAATATCACGTCAGTGAACGTCACAATGGAGCTACAATCTACCATAAGAGGTGCATTGAATTCATATGTCCAACACTAAGTTTGTAATGAACATGGTGTTCACCTGAGGAGGAGGACCGGGTGGGACACAGCCAGCTTCCTGCAGGCCAGGTTAGCGTCTGACATCCGGTTCTCAGCCAACTTTGTGTCTCCCGTATCGCCTAGCAACGTGACCAGACGGTGAACCAGGACGTCGTGCTGAGAGAGAGGGATCACACATCAGTCCTTAAGACTTCCATGACGGCTTCTGTGCCAGCCAACGGCTTTTGAGAGACAGTTAAGCGACTGAGCCAGCTGAAGGTCTAGTCTACCTTGCATGTGGTGCCGTCGGCAGCCCCCTCGCTGCTCAGGGTGGCGTCAGGTAAGGTCACGTGCTGGATGACCTCTGGGAAGTGCAGGTAGAGCTGGAGCAGGAGGTTCTGGCACCGCTTACTCATCACACTAAGGAACACACAATGGAGTCAGCTAGCAAACATCAGACAACAGTTTCTACACAGCAGAGTCCCAATGGTCTCTACTAGAATGCTCTCGTCTGATGTAGGCCTAGTTAGTTGGCTCATACATGTCCGACCGTCTACGAATCAACAGGATTTGTGTTCACTGGTAATCACTGGCGGTGTTTTCCAGAAGCAGCAACAACCTTGACCAAGAGTCAGATTCTACTGTCTCTTCAACAACCATCGTGCAATTGGAATAAACACCAGCTAATCTAGCGATGAGCCTTAAAAGAAGAGGCTGTGAAGAGAACGCCTATCACACAGGGAAATGTTTATCCCACACAAGGCCAAACACAGTCTGCTTTGTAAGACGAGTTTTAAGCAAACCGTGTTATCCGCAACTATTTGTACAAGACAGCTTAGCTGCTCTTAAAAATATTGTAATTGGATAGATCATTTTGCTGCTTGACCTTGGCCAGAGTTTCCCCATTACAATTGGTTTAGTAACCAGAGGCAGACTCATGAAAGAAGGTTTGGCTTCCACAAAGAGAAGTTGCACCCTGATCTCTGACAGGCAGCTAAGTCGGAGCAGGAATCCACAACACAGGCAGCACGTTTAGAGCTGCAGCCCTAATCCTCTTGGCTTTATTATAATACACTGAGCTTTTAAAGAGATCACAGAACACACAACTTCTGGTCGTTTTAATTTCACACCAATAGACCTAATTATCGCCTTCCCCCTGGTCCACACAGCGTTGTGTCTGACAGAACATTCAGTCTGTGAATTTCAACTGTTCCGTCTGGGGGTAATCTAGTGATATGGCCCCAAGTTTATCAGCTCGGTTTAAAGAGGCCAAAGACCAAATTCAATACTGGGGCTAATTAGGGAAGGTGAAAAATATATGTCTAACTAAATGAACTGTGGGCACTTTATTGAACCTTATGAGACCAAAATATTATGGGAGTGTCATGTCTGCTGTTGTTGAAGGAACAGATGGGGTATTGAGAGAGAGAGAGCGAGAGAGAGTCTCTGTCTAAAGTAGATCACATAGCAACAGATCACCCTGTAAATAGTATTAAACTCCCATTGGACAAGCCTGACTAAGTATGTCAGTCCGAGAACCAACACCCCACCCATACCTGTCTCCCCATTTCTTTGTGCAGTTGATGAGGTATTCTGAGACTTTCTTCACTCTCTCCAGGTCGCCATGGCAACAGCTGTGGAGCAGGGGCAGCCGTGACTGGATGAGGGAGCAGGAGGTTTGGTCCAGGGTGCTCTTGGCCTTGTCGGGGTGTTGGCAGGGGGTGAGGAGTCGCCGCGGCTGTTGAGCTCAGACTCTGACATGATGAGGTCCACCAGACTGATAAGCTCCTCCGGGTTCAAACGCAGGACAAACGTATCTGTCTGTTTCTGGAGAGAGAGGGAGAGAGCACAAGAGAGAAGTGTTGGAAGCAGTCAGGTTGAGGGGGAACAATGTTCACTGCTTTGTGTCATGTGACTGGATTAATTGAAGTCATTATTTGAGGGCTAGACTGGAGTACTGTGCTACTTGTGGGGTCTTCTGGTCCCGGCCCTGCCAGATACGAGGGATGTGACTGCAGGCCCACAGGAAGTCCAGAGCAGAAGATGGGTCCAGTCTGGAGAACAGCATATACAACACCATTACAGAATATTACAATACAACTTTCACTATTTGGGAAACACTGTCAGTGTGACTACTACTGCTGAAGGTCATGATTTGGGATTGATATATTGACTGACCGCTGGTCTTGCTGCTTGCTGAGAAGAGCACTGATGCACTGATGAAGAGTTGTCCAGTTGGACTGATGGGTCAGCAATGCCAGAAGGTATGGTCTGTAGGAGGGAGTTCCTACCCTGGAATAAACCACATGAAGTAAGGTGGTGAAGTACGTACACACACACACACACACACACACACACACACACACACACACACACACACACACACACACACACACACACATACACACACACACAGATATTTGCTGAGATTACCTTGTTGAGAGCAAAGAGCAGCTTCCGCTGAAGGTCTGGGCACACAGATGTGACCTCAGGGTCAAGAAGTCCCAGCCAATCAACAAGCAGCCCTGAGCTGGACCCAGTCTTTGTCACCTCGGAGCTGCTGCTGAAAGGGAAGTGAATAGATTGACAGGCTCAAGGTCAGGCTACATGAATGATGAATCTATACAATCCTTCAGTCAAACAAAGTGCTGATTATTAAACATACAATAGTAATATTTCTAAGGCATTACA